>NC_068358.1:136159508-136256106 GCF_020536995.1 Dreissena polymorpha | reverse complement strand
AAAAACATACGCGTACATTTTCACAAAGTCACACGGGTAGGGCGCCTTTATTAAAATGTTTATAAAAAAGTGTTGCTTGTATCCCACAGATAAGGATATAATATAGACTTGTTAAAAAATCAAGGGAATGCGCATTTAAGCACCAATCTACAAATAGTAACAAAAGACTTTTCTGAAAGAAACACTTTCCATTTTACATCATTTGTATGCAAATGCAAAACATAATGTCTAAATATAAGTAAAAAATAAGTAAAAAAGGCACGAATTTTCCCCAATCCAAAATGCCCCATCTGAACCAGCATGCGCAAAACGACATCGCGGTCGTCCCAAAACCGCAGTCAACACATTGTTAGCATTGAAAAGGGCAAAGCAATACACAAAACGTGGTTACCATCTACCATTATTGCTTGTTAAGAAAGTAGTTGGAGAAGAGTATCAACGTCTGCCAAAGTCCTTTGAGGACACAACGTCCGTATTGAGACAACGAATAAATACAGGTTTGAGTACCACAGGACGTTTCGTGATCAAGTCCCGATAAGCATCTATCTTAAGATATTAAAGTGTGTGCTATGCTAGCGTCCTTTTGCATGATTACTCAGAGTCACATTGAAGCGTAAACTGACATTTGATTATCTTTTCTCCCATTTAGGCATTGTACAAACATTTTAAATAAACAATGTGTATGAAAATAATGATGCATATCTTTAAAGAACAAGAATTATGTGCTTTTTATATCGTTATTTCTTATTTAGAATTGACAAGTCTAATATGATATGTACTAACAGTGAAGAAACCAAAGCGTTAGCCATATAGTCCTTTGTACAGGAAGTTATATTTCCATGTAAAACAAATTAAACAGTTAATACATTTAATGTGTATCGCTTTAGTGTATTATATATATATTTTTTTAATAACAGGTTTTTATAAAAAGACATGCGTGACAGGTCTTTTTGAAACAATAGTTAGAATTTTTCCAGGATATTCTAAGTCGTTCACATAGGTTAGTTTTTTTCGTCATCACGACTAACTCATCGTTTCCATGACTAACTACGTCGTTCTGGTCGATTGGTTTCCGGTTCACGAGACATAGACGGGGTTATTTTGCCATTGAGAACCACATGTCGTCACCATTTAAGTGGAAATTTGGATTGTTTGAGGCAAGCCATATATAATTCATAAATCTTACTTATGTACCGATATATGTTTTAATTATAACTTCTAATAAGGGGGGGGGGGGGGGGCGTAGTTTAAAAAAAGGCGCCAACAGGTTTGTTTTTGCTTCAAATATCGTCTCATACTCACAAATATCATCCCATACAATTAACTTTGAAGACAATTAACTTTGAAGACGGTAAGACTTTGAAGAGTCAGCATGTCGGTTGGTTGGTTTTGTACGATGGTTGATCTGTAAGTATTTTCGTGTGTTTCCAAATTCTTCTTTAAATCTTAAACTTTGAATAACTGTCTTTATAAGTCCTAACATATAATGACATACTGATTTCCGAAAAAATCATACCCAATAACTAGGTGGCAGCCATCTTGGATTAAGTTCTAAACGCTTTATCAGTATTTTAAACCACTGCGGTAGAGCGGAAGGGGATTTATTTGAATGTCCTTTGTTCGTCCATCCGTCCGTCCATCAGTACTACGTTCTTTTCCACTTCATATGTAGTATACCCTGTGACATTTTTCCATGACACATGCCTGAAAGATTTCTGCCATGTGTCACTGTGCAGAAAGTACGATTAAGTCAGGCATGTTCAAGGTCAAGGCTGCACTTCACGGTCATATATTTTAGCATCTTTTCATTGTCCACTCAATATCGTATATGCCCTTTAAATAAAATTCTTGAAACTTGGCTTAAATGTTAAGGTCATTCAGATGATGTGTAGACTGTATGAGTGAATCGCGCCGGCGCATGGTCTTGGTCATACATAAATGTCGAAAGCTTGAGCTATCATTTTCGTGTCAACTCCATATCTTATATAACATTTATCAATTTTTATCAAACGTGACCACGATGTTTAAGTTATTAAGACAATATACTTTAAAAGGCTTTAGTAAAGCATGCCGGTACAAGGTTAAGCTCCTACTTTAAAGGGGCCTTTTCACGTTTTGGTGAATTGACAAAATTGAAAAAAGTTGTTTCATATTTGCAAATTTTCATTTTAGTTATGATATATGTGAGGAAACCGTAATACTGAACATTTACCATGCTCTATAATAGCCATTATATGCATCTTTGACGACTTAAAAACCTGAAAATTATAAAGCGTTGCAACGCGAAACGATTGAATAATTTGGAGAGTTCTGTTGTTGTCGTTATATTTTGTGAAACTACGAGGATCGCTTATATGAAGTATAAAATACATCAATCGTTGTCTAAGGAAGGATGGTCGAGTGGTATAATGCGTAGACTTTTTACTCCAGGACTCCAGGGGTCAGTGGTTTGAGTCCTGCTCAGAGTTACCTTTTTTTCTTTTTTTAAATTGTATTCTTGATTTTTACTGGAGCCTTTTAAATCCAATGTTTACATTTATCAATATAAAGCATTTAATGACAAACTTCAAAACATGCCAACATCTGTGAAAAGGCCCCTTTAAGGTCAATGGTTTGGGCCTCGACGTTTTGTCCGCATCAGATCTCTTTATTTCATTGAATTTATTTTCATGCATAGATATTGCGTTAATTGAGATGATGTGCAAAGGGAAAGGTTCAGTCACACTGGCTTTAGAGCATACTTCAATTCGAAAGTTTCAGCTTTTTTGTCTCCGATCCATATATACCCATTTAAAAAATGTTCATGAAATTTGGCGACCATGTTTAGGTCTTCAATATAATGTGCAGAAGGCACGAATCGTTCACGTCCGCTAAAAGACACTGTTATGCTTTAATTTAAAAAAGATCTCGAATTATTTGTGTCCACTCGAAATCTCCTATTCACTTTGAATGAGTTGCATTAAACTGTGCCACAATATTTAGGTCAATGCGACAGTGTGCGAAAGGCATAATTCAGTTGTGTCGGTTGAACGTCAAAATCATACTTCAAGGTCAACTGTGTGCGAGTACATGTTCGTGTCCGCTCTATATCGCATATACTCATTGAAGGGTTTTCCTAAAACTTGGCTACAATGTTAGGTTAATCGCGACAATGTGCAGAGTAAGCCACACCGGCTAAATGTCAAGGTGGAAATTAATAGTCTATATTAGATAATTCATTGTTATTTGCATGAAATGTTTATGTCTTTCAAAAAATGGCCATCTGTCAGGTGTCAATCAGGCTGACAACTTCAAGGTCTGCACAAAATCTCTGCGGGGGATACGGCTGTCCAATTTAATGCTCACACTTAATATTGTAAAGGAATATACGTGCATGATACTGTTTGTGTTTATCAGATTTTTTATGGCGGACGGGCAGTTTATGTCACATTTTAATTAGAGGACACGAGTTAAAATTGGGTTTAGAATTTCGTGAACGCACTTTAAATATGTAATCATTTTGGACAAATTGTACATTTCTTGGAATGTTTGAAAGAGAGAAACGAAGCCGTAGCAAACCAGTAATATCCACCATATGTGACGCCATTTACGGATGTAATGGATTAACGTCATGATATATAATGAAGACGACAGTTGTGATTATCCAAATAACCAAACAAGAAGATCAATAGAATTATTTGTTAACCCATCTGGGACAGAACTTCCTTACTTACTTTAATGACAAACTAGTACGAACTTTAACGAATTATATTGTGAAGCCATACAGAAGAAACGAATCGGATACGGCTAGACAAACAATAATTGTGAATCTGCAAATCATATACTAGTACTCAAGGCCGCCATGCATTGAAGACAAACAGAGATACCAAAATTAAAAGTAGTAGTAGAATAGCTGGTGGTTGCCGGCCGGGTGGTAGCAGTGATGATGATATTGATGGGTAGTAGTAGTTATATGTATGCGTCATTCTTCATACAAGAAATCAGACAAAGGATTTATATATTTCTCGCTTTGGAAGTTTTAGAGTTTTTGGTGGGGAGTTTCAACGAACGCCATTCACATGTTGGAACTGCTTTTATTGAACTACGAGATTAATGCGCGACTAAGGTTCCAAACCACTAAATCATTATAACATGTAGATCGATCATCACAACATTCCTCCCTACAAGACTTGTCTTTATCTCATCAAATTTGAAATCACATAAAATTGCCAAACATCTATCTTTTCATATTTAAGATAACCCATTTAAGAATGTGATGATGGTTGATCTTTAATACACTCATCATTCGTAAATAGTCACATTTGGTGTACTTTGACCTAAGCATGAACTATAGTCTTACTTGATTTAAACATGATATGAAATAATGTTGTAAGTTCAGAATGATTTACTTATTTGTGACACTAATTCTTACCAATTTCAATGAGACAATGTCAATCATCTCACAAGTATTAATTATATCTATGAATGTTTCTTCAGAAGTCAATAATGTTTCACCTTAAAAAGTCTTAAGAAATCACTTGTGCTAAAAGATATTAACTAAGAAGTATTCATAACTTCTGGTTATACTTTAACCTTTATACTATAAAACTACTTTACCAAAAACATGTCTAACACTGGTTAACTAAATGACTAGAAAAGACCTATTTGGTCTTGAGTTACACGGGGATTATTATGCCCTTAAGCACAGTGTAACTCTCCCTAAGTATGATTTACAAATCAAGCCGATCTGTAGGTTGACCCTGCCTGCGCGCACTGGGTAACGGCGTGGAGCTCCGGCGGTCTTATCAGGCGCTGGAGCTGGTGGTGCCGGAGTCGGTTGTTCATGATGCGGTGAAACGGAGTCATTGCTCGCGGCTGCCTCTGGAGGAGGAAGTGCAACTGGCACCTCTGGTGACTGATCAGAGACTGGCAAGGTCCCTCTGGAGATCTGATCAGTATGACGACGCCACTGAGTTCCTGAGCCTACGTCGACCTTGTACGATAGAGGCCCACTTTGCGAAACGACAGATCCAGCAGTCCACTTGTTGCTTCTGCTGCTGCGATAATCACGAACACATACTTGTTCACCGTTCATGAATGTACGAGCTGGCCTCTTAGAGTCTGCGAACATTTTCTTTTGCTCTCTCAACACCCTTTTTTCCACATTGATTAAGATATGACGCGTTTGGAGTGCTCTTCCCATGAAAAGAGCTGCTGAAGTCTCGTTGGTAGTGCTGTGTGGTGATGCTCGATACGCGAGAAGGAAGTTGCTCAATCTTTGGTTGACTGTACCGCCTTTCTTACGCGAAGCTTTCATGGCCTGTTTAAATATGAACATAAGTCTCTCCGCGAGGCCATTTGCGCGAGGGTGATACGGTGCCGATGTCACATGCTGAATACCATTCTTTTTTATGAACGCCTCAAATTTCTCGGAGGAAAATTGAGGACCGATGTCAGTAACGAGACATTCGGGTAACAGGTAACGAGCGAACACTTCACGCATCATTTCAATGTTTTACTCGCTGTTGTAGTAGTCATGTGGACGATTTCTGGCCATTTGGAGTGAGCATCGACCATAAGAAGGAACATCGACCCTTCAAACGGTCATGCAAAGTCTGCATGCACTCTTTGCCAATGGCGTTGTGACCATTCCCATGGATGCACTGGCGAAGCACTTGGAGATGCTTTGTAAAGTTGACACCCTTCACACTGTTTCGCTAAGTTTTCCAGGTCTGCGTCGATCCCTGGCCACCAAACGAAACTTCTGCTGACAGCTAACATCTTGACGATACCAAGATGTCCCTCGTGGCTCTCGTACAGAACGCGTTTTCTCAGTTTTTCGGGTAGGACGAATCTGAGTCCCCAAAGCAAACATCCTTGATGTACGCTGAGTTCATTTCGCCTATTTCTAAACGCGGCTACTTCGGTTGCGTCATCATCGCGTGGCCAACCATTCATGACCATATCGTACACTCTCGAGAGCACCGGATCTTTTGCGGTCGTCTGTCTCACTTCTTTACATGTCACTGGTAGTGCGTCAAACTGCTCGCTTGCAAGCGCAAATGTTCAATCAACTTCATACCCATTGATTTGTTTGGCACACTGCGCGCGTGGTAATCGTGTGAGTCCGTCTGCATTGCCATGGCTTTTCGTTCCCTTGAACTGAATGCTGTATCGAAAGCCTGACAAATACAGAGCATAACGCTGTAGTCTTGCTGTTGTTGTGGCTGGAATCCCTTTTGCTGGATTGAAGATTGAGATCAATGGTTGGTAATCGGTCACCAGCACGAATTCGCGGCCATATAGGTATGTGCGGAAACTTTTGACACACCACACGATTCCGAGCGATTCTTTGTCTATCTGCGCGTAGTTTCTTTCCGCAGAATTGAGCGTTCTTGATGCATACGCGATTGGTTTTTCGTCACCGTTTGGAAACTTGTGAGAGACAATACCGCCCCGAGGCCATTCGAGGATGCATCGCATGAAACAAGCACTGATTAACTGGTTCGAACCCAGTTGTGGGTTACTTTTTTTTTTTTTACAGGAACGATACTCTTTTAAAGTTCACCAATACATCCTAGGATCGTAAAAATATACTGTTCAAATGTGACTTTCTTAAAATATATTTCATATAACTAAAATAAGTTACGAATACTGATAGTTTGATTTTCGTTACAACGACCTGAAAACGTTCCGGGAACGTTCTGTGTGATCATAACCTAATTAGAACTTAAAGAGGCCTTTTCACATATTTTTGCATGTTTTGAAATTTGTCATTAAATGCTTTATATTGATAAATGTAAACATTGGAAATAAAAAGCTCCAGTGAACAATCGAGAACAAAATTAAAAAAAGAAAAAAAGTAACCCACAACTGGGCTCGAACCACTGAACCGGAGTCCTGGAGTAAAAGTATAAACAATTAAGACCACTCGGCCATCCGCGCTCACGCAATGTAGAGAGTATTTTATACTTTATGTTAGCAATCCTCGTAGTTTCACAATATATAACGACAACAACAGAACTCTCCGAATTATTCAATCGTTTCGCGTTGCAACGCTTTATAACTTTTAGGTTTTTAAATCGTTAAAACATGCATATATTGGCTATTTCAGAGCATTGTAAATGTTCAGTGTTACTGTTTCCTCACAAATATCATAAGTAAAACGAAATTTTGCGAATCTGAAACATATTTTTTTATTTTGTCAATTTACCAAAACGTTAAAAAGCCCCTTTAAGTGAAACGTTATTTGAACGTTACGTGCTAGCTGGGTAGACATTTCTTCAACATTGTTGTTTTATGACCAAAATACAACGTCGTGTAGACGTCTTTTCCCGACGTTGTTTAAACGTCGCCATTCTAACATTGAATTAACCTTGATTTTGGTTGCCGACGTCGTGCCCGAAATTCAACCAATATTCGACGTCTATTCAACGTCGGATGTTTGCTGGGTTATAGCTAAGTGCCTCACTTCTAATGCCGTGAGAGACAAATACAGAGCCCGTCTACTTGAGTGCTTGCGCTTACACGGAAGAGGAGAACCACTGGAGCTAGTGAACAAAGAAGATACTAGTAGTTTCACACAACTGATCCTTGACAGCACACATCCTAGTGTCAATAAAGGACACCCTCCCTTAGAAAAAGGAGAGAGAATCCATAGAGCTTCTGTCCAGAGAGTACATCTGGAGTATCCATCTACTTCGGTGCCGTGAGCTAGCAAAAAGGTCATAATATCACCTTAAGGGTAATGCTAACGCATATCTGTCGCTGCTCGCGATTTTATATCTTAATGTATTTGTTTTTGACTCTTAACTTTTACCCTATATGCGTTAGTTACTACTATGCTTTTAAGCAAAGATTGTCTTAAATACTATAGACCGCACTTTACGGAGGCACACTAGTGATAAACTCTGTATATATCTATGCTATTGTGTCAATCCTTCGTTCCGTATTATCCCTTAAGTCGGTGTACCGGATTTATTTTACATTTTATCGTGATGGACACTTTAACATCCGGCTCCCTGATATAATGTACACAGGCATGTTTTACCGCGTACGTATATAACTTCGTGATTGTGAGTATTCACTCATTCTGTGCGACAGTATGACAAGCGGTTCGACGCATAATCCCAAGAACCTAGGTTTCTCATGAGAACCTAGGTTCTTAGAATAAGAACCTATGTTCTCAGAATGAGAACATAGGTTGTCGCTTAAAGATTTCACATGGCTTCCAGAACCCAAGTATTCAAATGAGAACCTAGGTTTTCATGAGAACCTAGGTTCTCATTTGAAAACCAAGGTTTTGGTAAGAACTTAGGTTATCAGAATGAGATTCTAGGTTCTCATGAAGAACCTAGTTTATTAGGATTTTGCGTCGAACTGCTTGCCATATCCGTGTTTTTCATTTAGGAACCATAGTTATCATGAGAAAATATATGATAGTTCTCGGAAAACGTCGTACATATGAACAAGAGGCGGTCACCGACGGTTTATGCCTGTTGTCACAAATATTCACCAGATAACCACACAAATAGTATAGCAATTCCACATTTTTTAGGTTAGTTTTAGTTCGTATTTTCAACTTGACATATCAAAATGCATTAAAGCTACCTCTGCAAATTATTCATTAAAAACGAAAAATCGTATATGTAGATAAATATTTAAAGGGCAATAGCTTATACATAACTCATTAAACTGGAACGATAAAAAGATATGCGCATCTCCGTGTGATACCTTATGTTGATTTATAGTTTTAATTATCATACACATCGGTTCAAAAGCTCCTGAAAATGAGCGCGGAAACCGTGACGGACTTGCATACAAACCAACGAATATAATTATGTGGCCCATTCGGAAACGCATTAGAACCGCCTTATTAATACCTCTAGTTCTTTTGACATTTTCCCTCCCGTTAAAATGCTCTCTGGTGTAATTGTTTTCTTTTTCGGTTTGTCCTGTGGTGGCATTCAAGGCAGAACGAGTATGTGTCCGAGGGATTCTGATATCAAACCCTGAACCACACGAGGGTTTTTCGTAAAGGCCTCGCAAGTTGGACACGTCTCTGCGCTCGGTTGACAGATATATATTATGAAATCCAAAGAAAGCAGGTTTTTCATGAGAACCTAGGTTCTCATGAGAATCTAGGTTCTTATGAGAAACTAGGTTTATGAAATTCCAAGAAACCAGGTTTTTCATGAGAACCTAGGTTCTCATGAGAACATAGGTTCTCATGAGAACCTAGGTTTTCATGAGAACATAGGTTCCCATTTGAAAACCTTAGTTTACGCTAGAGAACCTATGTTCTCATTAGAAATTAGGTTTTCATGAGAACCTAGGTTCTCATAGGCACATAGAACTTAGGTTCTCGTGAGAAACTAGGTTTTCATGAGAACCGAGGTTCTCATTCTGAGAACTTAAGTTCTCGTTTGATATCCAAGGTTTTCACAAGAACCTAGGTTCTCGACAGCTGCTCGCGTCGTTCTCTTGGATAACCTAAGTTTTCATGAGAACCCAATATTTCATTTGGGAACCATAGTTCTCATAAGAAACCTAGTTTCTTGGGATAATGCGGGAACCGCTTGCCATACGACAGCATCAGACACTACCAGAGGCCGCCAACCTCAAACTACCAGGGCAGAACAACTAGCTCTACATCTTTGGTACTCCGACAAGGTTACAGTATACTAAATATATAAATAGATAGATTTATTCGGCATATACATGTCAAATAATAACATAAACAATTTATCACATTTTGCATACGAACAAGATAAATTTAAAACAAACACATATACTGAGCACTAAAAATATCACAGATCAAATTGAAATCATGAGGTATACACGTGTGTTACATTTACAATACCTTAAAACAATTTCTCAGATGCTTAAAACAAAATTAGATTAGAACAAACACATATATTTAGCATCACAGAATTAAAATTGACTCAATGAGGTAAACATTTGAGATACATTTACATACCTTAATAAAAATTTACAATTTTCACAAAGAAGTTTAAACCAAATTCAGCTTAAGACAATCACATACATTGAACACAAAAATATCACAGATTAAATTGACTTCATATGGTATACAATTATAGGTACATTTACATTAGACTGTTTACTTATAGTTTATTTTAGTCTGATAAAAGGACATGTACTGCCAGGAAAGCCCTTGAAAGTCTTGCGACTTATTTCCAAAGGGGTCCTTTACATTACTGCTTCATACAGCACATAAACTAGATAGCCGCTAGCTATAGTCATATTATGTTAAATGGTTATTGAATTATTTTATACTTTAGTTAGCATATCTAAAATTTACAAAATGTATATATGCGTTCAACAATTTGAGCGAGCACATGATTATATAAACTCGTTACTTAACAAAGACATGGGATATCTAAATACTTAAAAGAAACATCACCGTCTGCCATGCTCAATCCCTAAAGGTACTTGTTAAGAAAAAGTTGTTTGACTTCTTTTTTGAATTTGAAGTGACTATTTATACATTGAATAGATTCTGGAAGCGCATTCCAGGTTAACACACCATTATAATAAAAAGTTGAAGCTGTCGCTGATTTTATAACAGGAACATAGAAATTACATTTGCTCTTTCGTGTGCAGTAGCTATGAACATCAGATTTCTTAATAAAGTTTTCTTTCATATACACTGGACATTTGTCATAATTTTTTTTATGTACATGATTTAGACTCAGTTGTTTCACTCTGTCATTAAGTTTTAATATTCATAGTTTGTGAAAATCTGAGCAGGTCAGTGTGGTTCTTGGTGGAACATTAAAAATGAATCGCACAACCTTGTTTTGTGTAATTTGTAATTTAGACTTAAGAGTTTTCCCCAAGTTATTATACCAGGCCGAACAAGCGTAGTCAAATTAGCATTGAATTAATGAATTACAGAGGGTTTTCCTAGTGTTAAAATCCAGTACACTGTTGTGTCTATACATGAACTTAAGTCTCGAGTTGACCTTACTGATGATGACGTTTGCACATTTATTACCTGACAGGGTGTTATCTAGAACATGACCTAAATATTTTACCGATTTTTAAGACTTTATAGTTTGATTATTACATATGCATAGTTTAATTATTACATATTAAATAATCGTTTCATGTAGGCTGGACTCTCTAAATAAATATCAAAGTTGACAGGCAGGCATGTTTTACACTTTAAACTATAATTCGGGTTTTATCTTTCGGAGATAATGGTAGGGCATGAATTGGTGTTCATGACTGAATCCTTGAAATATGATGAACTTGAAGACTATAGTAAAACCTTGCACTGACAAAGGTTACATTCCACTAAGAAGCTAAATCCAAAACAAAAACAAACAGTCAAGCCAGTCCAAAAACTAAAGCCATCTGAAAGAATCACTGTCTTAAACATAAATTGCCGGTCAGTTAAAAACAAAATCCCTGACCTCCATCAAGTCATCAGTCAAATAAAACCAGATGTCTTATGCCTAACAGAAACCTGGTTAAAACCAGAGATAAACACCTCTGAAATCTTCCCTGACCAACTCGATTACCAAGTTTATCGTGACGATAGGTCAGAAGGCAAAGGCGGAGGCACCCTAATCGCAATCAAACGATTTCTCACTAGCCAAGAACAGTCCCAACTAAAAACAAATAATAATGCAGTTTGGGCGAAACTGTCAATCAAAGGTATAAGAAATATCTACATCTCTTCCTTTTACAAACCAAATGAAAATGATGAGGAGTCCCTCAATGAACTTTGGGCATCCATTAAACAGATCCCACAAAACAGCACTATATGGATACTTGGCGACTTCAACATGCCAAGCATCGACAGGTCATCAGAGGCACCAACAGAAACCTGCAGATACAGAAACGTATACACTAACTTCCTAGAAAACTTGGTTAATTACAACTTACAGCAAATGGTTACTTGCCCTACTAGAGGTTCCAATACCTTAGACCTATTCCTCACAAATATGCCAGCCCAAGTACACAGCACCACAACGTTACCACACCTTAGCTCCTCAGATCACGACATCATATTCCACGAAATCAAGGTTAACAGAGGTCGCCCAATTCAACCAATCAGAAACATCAAATGCTTTAGGAAAGCGAAGTGGGATGACCTCAAAAGAGACTTTGAGACCTTCTCGAGCTCTTTCCAAATAGCAAACCACTCTGATCCAAATGCTGCTTGGTCTCTATTTAAGGACGAACTCACACGCCTCAGCTCAATCCAAATCCCAACCAAACAAACAAAAATGCGTCGTGATCTACCATGGGTCAACCACCAAATCATAAAACTAATAAGGAAACGCGACCAACTATACAAAAGAATGAAAGGTCAAATCCCAGCAACCCTAAACTAGCGCATAAATTTAAGCACACAAGGTGTCTCGTCCAAAAAGAAATCAGGACTGCCTACTGGAACTACCTAGACACTGTCATCTTCTCTCAGGACTCCCAACCTGGAGGAAACAAAAAATTCTACTCCTTTATTAAGGCCAATCAAACTGAAAACTGTGGCGTCGCCCCCTTAAAAAGTAATGGCCAAACGTTCACAGACCCAAAAGTCAAAGCCAACATACTCAATAAACAATTTGAGTCTGCTTTTTCCAGACCCCAACCAATGAGTCTACTCCAGTCCTGCAAGCAAGTCCTTACTCCACCTGATCGCCCAATCATGCCCCAAGTCAATATAACTCAGGACGGTGTAGACAAGCTACTTCAAGACCTAGATCCGAGCAAAGCCTCAGGGCCAGACCAACTATCCCCAAGGTTACTGAAAGAACTTCACAGAGAAATAGCCCCTGTCCTCAACCATATCTTTCAGATTTCCCTTAAAACAGTTACTGTCCCAGAAGACTGGAAGCATGCATTAGTAGCCCCAGTCTTCAAGAAAGGTCCAAAATGTAATCCTGCTAACTATCGCCCTATTTCACTTACCTGCATAGACTCAAAATTAATGGAACATATACTCACGTCTGACATCATGTCCTTCTATGACAGAAATGACAACCTAAACCCCAATCAACATGGTTTTAGATCCAAACACAGCTGTGAGACGCAACTGATTGGTTTCACACAGGAAGTCTATGACAGTCTCGAAAATGGTCAACAAACAGATGTCATTGTCATGGACTTCAGCAAAGCATTTGACAAGTTGGACCATCATAAACTTATCCATAAACTTAAAAGATTAGGCATAAATGACCAGGTAACCTCATGGATCCACTCGTTTCTCCAAGCCCGAACCCAACAGGTCGTCGTTTAAGGTCAAAACTCTGAAAATCTCCCAGTCCTCTCAGGTGTACCCCAAGGGTTAGTCTTAGGGCCTTGCTTATTTCTATCCTATATAAATGACCTTCCTGATAATATCAAAAGCAGAACCAGACTATTTGCGGACGACACCATAGTATACCTCACAATCAAATCCTCCACTGACGCTCATACACTACAAAATGACCTCATTTGCTTGGAAAAATGGGTGTCAGATTGGTCCATGGAATTCAACCCAGACAAGTGCGAAGTACTTAGAATCTCTTGCAAACGAAAGCCAATACTCTACCAATATAAACTTCACGGTATAGACCTCAAAACAACTGACGCCGCAAAATATCTAGGCGTAACAATAACAAACAATCTTACATGGACCAAACACATCAACAACATCACCTCAAAAGCAAACAACACCCTAAGATTCATAAAACGCAACATAAAAACCAAAAATAAAGCAGTTAAAGAAAGAGCATACAAAACTTATGTAAGACCGCAGTTAGAATACTGCTCAACAATTTGGGATCCCTGGCAACAGTATCTTATCTATAAGGTAGAACAGGTCCAACGGTCAGCTGCCAGAAACATCTACCTAGATTACAGCTACACCAGTAGTGTGTCCAACATGATAACCTCCCTAAATTGGCAAACCCTTGAACAACGCCGCAAACTAAGCGAAGTCACATTCATCTACAAGATCCACCACAACCTTGTACATGTTGACCACAACCACCTAATACCAACCAGAAACCTGAACTTCCTGATACCTTATTCTAAGACGAATTTCCATGCAAATTCCTTCTTCCCTAGGAGCATTCGTCTATGGAACAGCTTACCTATCTCAATACAATCAAGCGCCAGCTTAAACATCTTTGCTGAGCAGCTTCCTCCAACCTTCAAATTCTAACTCATAGCTGTGCTTTTATCTTTTATCCTTGTATATTAGACTTATTTTTATCCTTACCTAACACCCTGATTTTATTCTGCACATAACAAAAATACTAACACTGTTTCCAGACAACGCGCCTGCTAATAATAATCGTTAACGATTGTCAGCAGTATAACATAGACATAGACATAGAAGCGGCCGAAAAAAGTTGCAAAAAAATCTATTTCGCTTTGAATGCAAAATGCTGCATTTATTTTCGCTTAAAATTGTCGCTTTTACATTGAATTATACAGGGAAACTACGGCATCATTTAGTATATTATGACCACAAGTCAACGGGGGGGGGGGGGTCTAAGAACAACAACAACAACAACAACAACATGGCGGTATTGAAATTTTCCTCTTTTATTGAAGCCGACAATTACATAAAAGATGAAGAAATAAAAACGTGCACACGTTTTGTTTTTCTGGCAAGACGTGGGTCACCGAAGTCTACAGGTGTTTTAACAGTTCAAGTCGAAGTTGTGTGCCTGTTAAATGCAGCACCTTGTGACCTAGCTTATTGTTTACACTTCTCCAGCATTTTTTAAGTTCCTGTTGACCCGCAGATGCATAGTGTGATGTCATTATGTCAATCGAGTTTGTATGATTTGGTCTGACTGTGCCTGCTTTGGTTTAAACAGCAGTTTAAACATTTTTAGCTCGGCGTTTTCGGAGAAAACCCGAGGTATTGTCATAGCCAGCTCGTCGTCTGACGTCCGCCGTCCGCGTCGTGCTAAAACCTTAACATTGGCTCTAAAATCAAAGTGCTTCCACCTACAAGTTTGAAACTTCATGCACCTTGATGAGTTCTACATACCATACTATTTTGGGGTCACTAGGTCAAAGATCAAGTCAATGTGACCTCTAATTTTAAAAAAAAATCTGACAAGCTTTCATTTATTCAAAACTGCACCCGTAGCCAATCGTTGCACCCGTTATGCGGTGCTCTTGTTCATTATTTATGACTGTTCATTGTTTGGCAACTTTTTGTCATGTTTTAAAGCCGCACACCTAAAAATGAAATACATGGCATAGTAAATTTAAGTGTAAATAAGAAACATTTTATCTATGCCAATTAGAACATATCTGGTGGTAACATGGTAGAAATCAGTCTCTTTTGCGCTTTAAAACTTAAAATTAATCGTGTTTGTCAAAAATGGACGTATACATCTAGAAATCCTACTTACGGTTTTAAAAATGTACGGTTTGAATAATAATAAATTACTTGCTAACTAGGCTATAAATTTAATTTTATCTATCTCAATTAGAACATATCTGGTGGTTAAAAGGTAGAAATCCGTCTTTTTTGCACTTTATAACTAAAAAATAATCGCGTTTGTCGAAATGGACGTATTCATAAAGAAATTCTACTTTCGGTTTTAAAATAAAAAAAAATAAAAATTACTTGCTAACTAGGCTTTAGACTTAATGTCAATTTAGCACACTTTCAAATTGCATCTATATTGATTAACATGTACTTCATTTCAAGGTGTGTGGCTTTAATTTATGAAAGTTCATACCCTGTTTAATCAATTGAGAGCTTGACTGTTTATGTTGTTGTTATTTCCTAAAAGAATGTTTACCATATATATACATCAGGCTTCCTGAAAAGGCCGGACCGCCGGTCTTGTCCGGCAAAATGCTTTACGGTCCGGTGAAGTTTCTAATATCGCCGGTCCTTGTGACAGGCCAAAAAAAAAAAAAATACCGAAAAGTCTTATACTTACAAAAAGAAAGAAAACACCCTATTACTGTATTAGTATCTCTCTTTCATGAATTTCGAGCCTTTTTGCCATTAAGAACACAAAAGCGTCACTAGTTCTGAAGAGTGCTCTCCTTTTGTTGTTTTTTTGAAAAAGTCAATTTCATTTGTCCGATATATCTATCCAATTACAAAGGTTGTAACAAAAAATTCACATGAAAAAAATGTTGTTGCTAAAGTTCTCCCATCCACATCGTCAGCTTCTGTGGTCATCGAATCAGATACAGGGCTTTTTTTCCTTCTTTGGGACCCGCCGAAAATCGGCCCTTTCCCCTCAGATTTTTTTTTCCCCTCAGCAGGTAAATTTTCCCCCAGACTTCTTTAACTTTAAATACATATTTTAACCTGATCCAGTGTAGAAAATATAACATATTGCATAATTAAATTATCTGTTGCCTTGATTTTGTTTTAAAAACAGCAAAATATGTTGAATTGATTATTTAAGACTTTCCTTATTTTCCCCAAATCCGGCGTTTCGTGTCATTTTTTCCCCCAAAATCCGGCATTTTGCGCGATTTTTTTCCCCTCAAAAAAGGCCAGGCCCTTTCCCCAAAATCAGATAAAAACCCCTGAGATAGTGAATGGGAACCAGTATTGTCAAGTCTGAATGCAACCATGCAACAGCCTCATTTTACCATGGACAATGACATTGCAAAACTGTGTGACGAAGACTCTGATTGTGATTCCGATGATGGTCTTGACTTTGAGGATGAAGAAGGCAGCATCAATCGTGTTATGTTATTTTGTTTTGAGTCTGACTAGAATTTAAAGCTGTTGTCCATCATACACTGTAATCACTAGAACACGCAAGTGTTTTTGTTTTACTTTATGAAGTGTACTTATACACAGGCTGCACATTGCAATAAATAGGAGTTAAACTTAACTTAATTCTTCAGTTATAAACTCATGTTGTTCAGTCAGGTGAAGTTTTGACCGGACAGGCTAACTTTTCCATCAGCCTGTCCAGTTGACAGGCACTTTTTGAGACTTTTCAGGAAGCCTGATACATGTACATGTATGAAAAGGTAATGTTTCTTAGATGTTTACAAGTAATCTGCTATGCTGTAAATCAATGTTTATAAATCCTACACATTTAGATCATAACACTTTAAAACACTTTAAATGAGAAAGTCTGAATCTTCTTTTACTGGTCAATCTAACTTTGGTAATTTTTTGTCATACCCATGTTTATGATACTACAAGTTGAGCCATGAGAAAAAAGGCGTAATGAGTATCCGACCAGGCGTATATCAATGTCGATGAGACTCTTTGCCTATTCTGTACATTTAATGTGAAATTGACATTAATGCTGTCCTAGAGCACAAGTCATAAATGAGTTTAACTTTTTATATAGATTTTGGTAATTTTTTTGGAAATAAAAACAAGTGCAATACTCAAAACATGTTTAAGCATAATTCATATATAGAATCTTATTGTATTTATATAATTTAATAAGATTTAGTATAGCTCACATTTATAGACTATAGAGTATATATAAGCACCTTAAATGACTTTTTGCGCATTGAAAAATAAAAAAACACTTTAAAAATTGTCCCAGTATGTAACATTACGCAATACAAATCTTAGAACGTATTTTTGATCGATTAAGGTGCATAATCTGTTCAACCAATAATCCAGTTGAGTGTTTAGTGTAAGTTTACCTTTGAATCAAAAGTAAGTCGATCAAAAGAACCTTGATATCAAAATAGCGGCCAATTGCGTTCTTATTTGGGAAAAGGGATGTTTCAAGCGAACAGCGGCTCCTGCAGGAAGTAACTGTATAGTGCAATATGCCAATAGAGATAAATGATAATCTTATGATGCTTATAAAATTGTTAAAATGATTTTAAGCGATCTCATTGTTGATGAAGTTTATAGGTAACTTACATAGACCACAGGCAGTGTGACTTAATTTTCAATTGTACAAGCAGTGCCATAACTTAGTTTTATTGCAAAATGACCTTTGTGTACTTTATGAATACTATACGCAAGAAAGACCCAAGACAGAGATACAACACATGTTAGTTGAATATTTTAAAGATAGTCAGTTCATATCATCATTTAAAATTTATTGTGTTTGCATTTATTTATACCAGTAACAAATGATAATATTACTAGATTAAACACGCCATGTGCTAAGTCAGTTTTCTATGGAAATGGTAAATACCCCTAAATATTCCTAAATACCCTTTATGGCCGAAACATAGGAGTTATATACCCTTTAACAACAATAATATCAGGTGGTAAAATACCCTTTAGACTAAATCCTTATCTGAAGCTCTGGTTTTATGTTGATATAAATATAAAGTTATTCTGAACATATTGAATGTCTGTAGCTTTATTGATGAATTGATTGTAGAATTAAGCACCAAGGATGGCGTTGTGTTTCGATTTGAAGAAATGCGTGGTTCCATGCCAATACCATTTGATGGATGTCCATTTGTGCAATTGGGAACGGAAGTAAGAGAATGCCACCATGGTCCAAATAGGAAGGAAACAAAGAAAACTCAGCCTGTAAGGTTTTCATATAACACAAAATAATGATAAGAAATTGTATTATTATTGAAAATGATTGTTTTCTGGTATTATTAATTATTTGGGTGACACCTTTACAGGCATGATTGCTTGGGTTAAAGAGAAAGTGCCAGGACAGTTGTTATGTAACTACAAGTAGTGTGTCTATTTAGTGTTCCCCATGGGGGCATGGAATTGTGTGCTTCCTTGGCATATCAATTGCTGTGCAGTGAAGAAAGTTGTTTACCTTGCATGATGTCATTTGATGTGTCAAAATAATGGAATGCAATTGGTAAGTAAAATGGAAACTATTTGTGATGTTTATATTACATGGGAAACAAGGTATAGCATGTGATTAATAATTATAATCTGATTTTTCCATTATCATATATTGTTCAGTCTATCTACCTGTTAAGGTCTCACGTTTACATATTTTTCTAAATGTTTAAAAGAAATGCTTTAAGCTTAACGTTATCGTTTAAACGGTATCTCCATGTCCCTTTTAAAAGCATCTGTGTCAAACTGAAATTAATACTTTTTCTAGAAATTATCATTCACATGTCAAATCGCGCATGACGTCACATTAAAAACCAACTGTTCTCATGGTTGTCAAACCACTGGGTTACATTCTATCTAGCTTCATGCCATAATATTTTGCAACAAAGAAAAATTAATTTATGTCGCACAATTTGATTAATTATACAACTATTTTTTATGTATAACAGTAGGTTTGACAACTTAGTCATTATTTGTTGAAAACGTTCCCATATGGGGACTTTTCCGGCAACAAGCCTCATTCGCCATCACCCACAAAATGTATGCCAATGAGAAAAAGATGGTGGGAAATTTTCCTTGTGGTCTTTATGCCGACGAGCGTCGAATTTTCAAGATGTTTTGGGGCATGATCATGCAACTAGTGGCTGGAAAATATCCTCAAATATGGGCCTTTGCCCTATGTGATAATTGTGTATACAAAATAAGAGTCTTTCAGCATCTGTCAATAAATTTGCTAATAAAATATTCCAATGTCAGAAAATAAGGAACTAAAATACATTATATTGATATTGACTGCAGTTAAAATGTTTCCGGATTTTGTAAACATTCGTTCAGCTAAACACAAAACGCAGCCATTTAAATGCTAGACCTTTAAAAACACGGTATCTGGCAGTCTGTCTGGTTTCTCTGTCTGTATTTCGTTTGGTGCGTCTGTCTGGCTTTTTATTAATTCATTTACCTATATTTTTATACATTCATCTAAGTTCATTATATATGCATGAATAAAAAATAACAGATGGAACGATATTTAACGAAGCTGAATTTGGTTATTTTATAACAAATATGTAAAAAGGTCTAATATATAAGAAATCACAGAAATATTATAGTTGTTTATTGTCAACATAACTTTACATCAACGTAAGTAAAGTCAAGAGGGTACGGATATTGGGTTTTGCTTAAGAATTTAGCAAGAATAGTATAATATAGTCATACAGTGTATTCGAGTTGAATGGCATTGTGCGATTGTGAATTAAGGTGTTTATGTGTCCAAGAAACAATAAAAACAACATCATACCAACTTCATTCATTTTTATGCCCCCTTCGAAGAAGAGGGGGTATATTGTTTTGCACGTCGGTCTGTATGTCCGTCTGTCCGTCCGCAAGATGGTTTCCGGATGATAACTCAAGAACGCTTAGGCCTAGGATCATGAAACTTCATAGGTACATTGATTGTGACTCGCATATGACCCCTATTGATTTTGAGGTCACTAGGTCAAAGGTCAAGGTGACAGTGACCGGAAATAGTAAAATGGTTTCCGGATGATAACTCAATAACGCTTATGCCTAGGATCATAAAACTTTATAGGTACATTGATCATGACTAGCAGATGACCCCTATTGATTTTCAGGTCACTAGGTCAAAGGTCAAAGTCACTGTGACCCGAAATAGTAAAATGGTTTCCGGATGATAACTCAAGAACGCTTATGCCTAGGATCATGAAACTTCATAGGTACATTGATCATGACTCGCAGATGACCCCTATTGATTTTCAGGTCACTAGGTAAAAGGTCAAGGTCGCGGTGACCCGAAATAGTAAAATGGCTTCTGGATGATTACTCAAGAACACTTATGCCTAGGATCATGAAACTTCATAGGTACATTGATCATGACTCGCAGATGACCCCTATTGATTTTCAGGTCACTAGGTAAAAGGTCAAGGTCACGGTGACCCGAAATAGTAAAATGGTTTCTCATGGATGATAACTCAAGAACACTTACGCCTAGGATCATGAAACTTCATAGGTACATTGATCATGACTCACAGATGACCCTTATTGATTTTCAGGTCACTAGGTCAAAGGTCAAGGTCACGGTGACTCAACTTAGAAAAATGGTTTCCAGATGATAACTCAAGAACGCTTACGCCTAGGATCATGAAACTTCATAGGTACATTGATCATGACTCACTTATGACCCCTATTGACTTTCAGGTCACTAGTTCAAAGGTCAAGGTCACGGTGACTTGACACAGTAAAATGGTTTCCGGATGATAACTCAAGAAAGCTTACGCCTGGGATCATGAAACTTCATAGGTACATAAGTCATGACTCGCATATGACCCCTATTGATTTTCAGGTCACTAGATCAAAGGTCAAGGTCACAGTGCCAAAAAACTTATTCACACAATGGCTGCCACTACAACTGACAGCTCAAATGGGGGGGCATGCATGTTTTACAAACAGCCCTGGTTTTGAATTGCCACCACAATGGAGGCTGTATTCCATAACATTTTGAGCTACAAGGACTAAACATCTTACTAGAATACATTTTTCTTCAAATATCAATTGTCAATATCACAGTTACCGGTACATAGAACATAGTACATAGAAGGATGCTTTGTTACTCCGATCTAAAGAAAAATCACAATTATTTGGATGAATTGCATTCGTTTTATTTCGGCCGATAAGACTCCAAATTTGAAGTTAATTTGGGTACATTTGTGATGTTTTATGTATTCAAATGTAACTTATTTTGAACATCAGTTATTTTGCAAATGATCACGCAAGGAGTATGAAAAAACACTGAATTGCTTTCCATTTGTAAACTGAAAAATATAAATGATATTCTGGTAAGAGATTTTCATGACAGTTGAACAAAATCTTTGACAAGCTATTAAAGACGAAATAAGATGTCTTCTTATTAGTTCATGAACTGCTTAAGTTTGTATTTTGCTTATTTACTGTATATAGTGTGTTAATTCTAATATCAGTACACTCCAACACCGTTATTTCGAACACCTAAAATCCGAAGTCACCGTTATTTCGAAATTTTTTTCGGGTCCCGATTTCGGTTCTTCTTTGTTTAATGTAAAATTTCATTGTTAATCCGAACTTCGTTAAACCGAAGAAATCGTTAATTCGAAGTGATTCTGTCGGTCCCAACACTTCAATTCGCACCTATTTATCAATCTTTAATCCGAAGTCAAAACTGCAAAACACTGAGCAAAATTTCACACCTTTGTCGTCTGAGCGTGGCCCGTCAAAAGCCGATAATTACACCTTTGTCGTATGCAGGTAGCGTGTAAATTGGATAATTTGTGCTATTCTTATATTTTATATGTTCTAT
This sequence comes from Dreissena polymorpha, assembly GCF_020536995.1. Classification (NCBI taxonomy): domain Eukaryota; kingdom Metazoa; phylum Mollusca; class Bivalvia; order Myida; family Dreissenidae; genus Dreissena; species Dreissena polymorpha. The sequence continues at coordinate 136,234,027 of NC_068358.1, read as the reverse complement.
AATTAGAGGACAATAAAAAGAAGAAAAAGAGTCGTTTATTTTATTCCTCCGTTTGTTATAAGAAGAAATCTATTGCTATCTGACTAGTTTACGTTTTTAAATAAAACAATTATTAATAGTATCGTGTAACAGAACCATGCGAATTCCACAACGTTTTAGTTTTAAATAATCAATCAAAGAAGTCTTCTGTCAAATGTTTATTTTGAATTATCGTTAATCCGAAGTTTCTTTAACGGTCCTGACAACTTCGAAATAACAGTGTTGGAGTGTATTTGCTTCAAATTTCACTGTTAAACCTGGAAAGAATTTATATTGATGACCTGTTCATGATATATTTCATAAACAGGATCCTTCATTTTATTTATGCAGAAAAGGTCAGCTATTCACCCGGCATTGGTGTTAAATAAGATTGATGTGCAATGGTATTTCATTTTTTATGCCCCCGGTAGGGTGGCATATAGCAGTTGAACTGTCCGTCAAGAAGATAGCAAATTGATATTTGGCATGCATGTGTATCTCATGGAGCGGATTGGAGCTGCACATTTTGAGTGATACAAGGTCAAGGTTATCCTTCAAGGTTAAAAAAATCCAAGGGAAAAAACAAGTTTTAAAGGGATATAATTTCTATTTATCATTTGGCAGGTACAGACCATTTTTACAAGTAAAGTAATATTTTTTAAAGGGATTTAATTAAAAAAAATAATCAAAGCAGCGCAGTTTCTGACAAACACATCCCTTGTTTTAATTCAAGGGAATTGTCAGACAGGCAGCAGGTATTTAAAAAAAATGGAATAACAAAAGGATAATTTTGTAAAATCATTATTATAATTTAAGTAATCTTATTGTCTTGTCATGAATGCATACAAATTGTACATTTATCCAGCTGTTGTTACGTTTTGTTTGTAGGCAGCTCCTGAGGTTCAGATTATCACCAATCAGACGTCTATAGCAATGGAGGAAGTGGCACCCGTAGCCGTTAGCGACGCTAAGCAGCTGGCACCAGAGAGAACTAAGGTAATGTCACTGAAAGAAAAAGAAAAAAAGTGTATGATTATTCTTGCCCGCACAATTCCTGCTTATTTTCAGCATGTGTGAAAAAAAAATTGTGCAGACGATATCCTTTTATTAATTTTAAAGCTTCTAAATTTCACTCCATGTTTTTTTTTTACAGTAACACTGAAAGTCAAACAGAATTAGCACTGCAATTTGCAGGTTGACAATATTAAAAAAATTTCATTAAAATGACATGTTTGTTAAAGGGGCCTTTTCACAGATTTCGGCATGTATCGAAGATTGTCTCAGATGTCGGCCAAATGGGTGACTTGGGCGAAATTTTCGCCAAACATCGGCTAATATTGCCTTTATTGAAGAGAAAAATGAAATTCATTTGGCCCTATTTTTCAAGTAAATCCATAAACAAACAATACCTCTAAAGCAGCATCACATTTAAATTCCAGCAAACACAATTTATTTCCTCACACCCAATAAAAATAAATTCAAATGAAGTCAAATCTAGTTTTAACACATTGCATCCTCTATGGAGCTAATGTATTAATGCTGTATCTGACAGTACTGCATGCTGCCGGTAACGTAGTCTACTAGTATTGATCAATGCCTTTTGGCCATAATTGCCACCTGCTGGGGTGTTACAAGTTTACAGTTTTAACTCCTAGAAATCGCCCCAACATCAAAGAACTTTGATGTCTACAGTCTTCTGACAGCATTGACAGCTTGCAGTTTTTAGCTCGACTATTATATATGAAATATATATAGTGGAGCTAACCTACTCACGTCGGCGTGAGCGTCTGCGTTAGCGTTGGCGTCTGCGCTAGCGTGCAAATGTTAAATTTTCGTACTACCCCAAATATTTCCTTTGTCCCTTGACATATTGCTTTCATATTTTGCATTCTTGTTTACCAACATGATCCCAACCTATAAACAAAGGCAGACAACTCTATCAAGCATTTTGTTATAATTATGGCCCCTTTTCCACTTAGAATATGCAGCAAATGTTTAAGTTTGCGTACTGTCCCAACTATTTTCAATGTCCCTTGACATATTGCTTTCATATTTTGCATACTTGTTTACCAACATGACCCCAACCTATAAACAAGAGCAGACAACTCTATCAAGCATTTTGTCATAATTATTGCCCCTTTTCCACTTAGAATATGCAGCAAATGTTTACGTTTGCGTACTACCCAAACTATTTTCTATGTCCCCTGACATATTGCTTTCATATTTTGCATACTTGTTAACCATCATGACCCCAACCTATAAACAAGAGCAGACAATTGTATCCAGCATTTTGACAGAATTATTGCCCCTTTTATATTTAGAATATGCATATTATTGATAATTCTATGTTAAAGTTTGCGTACTACCCCAAATTATATTTCCTATATCCTTTGACATATTGCTTTTATATTTTGCATAATTGTTTACCAACATGACCCCAACTTATAAGCAAGAGCATACCACTGTATCAAGCATTTTGACATACTTATGGCCCCCTTTACACTTATATAATTGAACATTTTGCTTTAATTGCCATAACTTCTTTATTTGGTATCACATTTTATTATTACTTTCACAAAACAACACTTACCTGAATAATACAATGGATTCCAACCAAACAATACCCCACGCCCCTACCCAGAATCCCTCCCCCCCAAACCCCCCCCACAATTTTTTTTTTTAAACATCATCTAATAAAATACCACACCCCACATTATACCCCCCTCTCACCCCCCCCCCCCTACCGCCCCCAAAATTTTTGTTTTTGTTTAAAACATCTAATAAATTACCACACCCCACATTAATCCCCCCCCCCTCTCCCCCCCTACTTTCCTCCCAAATTTTGTATTATTTTTCCTTTTTTGTATTTTTGAAAGATCGTGTAATAAATTATTGAATATGATTAATTTCCCCATGATGGCTTACGTTATACTGTCAAGCACTCGAATAGTCGAGCGCGCTGTTCTCTGACAGCTCTTGTTTAGGGATTGGTTTAATTGACATCATTTAGAAACCATGTTGTGATTGAAAAAGACTTGTGTATTTAAATGTTTTTTTAGCTGAACTGGCCAGAGGCCAGCGGGGCTTATGTCATGTTCCTGTGTCCGTCGTGTGTGTGTGCGTCCGTCCGTCCGTGCGTTAACTTTTTCTTTTAACATCTTCTTCTTCTAAACTACCTGTCCAATTCTGATGAAATTTCAAATTATGCTCCTGGGGTCAAATTTATCCCTGCCCTGGGGGGTCAAAAAATTGAAAATTTGCTTATATAAGGCTTATTTTGTGAAAACTTTAAAAATCTTCTCGTCCATAACCATTGGGCCTAGGGCTACCAAATTTGGTATGTAGTGACATCTTATAGTCCTCTACCAAGTTTCTTCAAATTATGCCCCTGGGGTCAAATTTGACTCTGCCCCAGGGGTCAAAATGTTGAAAATTTGCTTATATAAGGCCTATTTTGTGAAAACTTTAAAAATCTTCTTGTCCATAACCATTGGGCCTAGGGCTACCAAATTTAGTATGTAGTGACATCTTATAGTTCTCTACCAAGTTTCTTGAAATTATACCCCTGGGGTCGAATTTGACCCTGCCCCGGGGGGTCAAAAAATTGAAAATTTGCTTATATAAGGCCCATTTTGTGAAAACTTTAAAAATCTTCTTGTCCATAACCATTGGGCCTAGGGCTACCAAATTTGGTATGTAGTGACATCTTATAGTCCTCTACCAAGTTTCTTCAAATTATGCCCCTGGGGTCAAATTAGACCCTGCCCGGGGGGTCAAAAAATTGAAAATTTGCTTATATAAGGCCTATTTTGTGAAAACTTTAGAAATCTTCTTGTCCATAACCATAGGGCCTAGGGCTACCAAATTTGGTATGTAATGACATCTTATTGTCCTCTACCAAGTTTCTTCAAATTATGCCCCTGGGGTCAAATTTGACCCTGCCCTGGGGGGTCAAAATGTTGAAAATTTGCTTATATAAGGCCTATTTTGTGAAAACTTTAAAAATCTTCTTGTCCATAACCATTGGGCCTAGGGCTACCAAATTTGGTATGTAATGACATCTTATTGTTCTCTACCAAGTTTCTTCAAATTATGCCCCTGGGGTCAAATTTGACCCTGCCCTGGGGGGTCAAAATGTTGAAAATTTGCTTATATAAGGCCTATTTTGTGAAAACTTTAAAAATCTTCTTGTCCATAACCATTGGGCCTAGGGCTACCAAATTTGGTATGTAGTGACATCTTATAGTCCTCTACCAAGTTTCTTCAAATTATGCCCCTGGGGTCAAATTAGACCCTGCCCTGGGGGTCAAAAAATTGAAAAATTGCTTATATAAGGCCTATTTTGTGAAAACTTTAGAAATCTTCTTGTCCATAACCATACGGCCTAGGGCTACCAAATTTGGTATGTAATGACATCTTATTGTCATCTACCAAGTTTCTTCAAATTATGCCCCTGGGGTCAAATTTGACCCTGCCCTGGGGGTCAAATGTTGAAAATTTGCTTATATAAGGCCTATTTTGTGAAAACTTTAAAATCTTCTTGTCCATAACCATTTGGCCTAGGGCTACCAAATTTAGTATGTAGTGACATCTTATAGTCCTCGACCAAGTTTCTTCAAATTATGCCCCTGGGGTTAAATTTGACCCTGCCCCGGGGGGTCAAAAAATTGAAAATTTGCTTATATAAGGCCTGTTTTGTGCAATCTTTAAAAATCTTCTTGTCCATAACCGTATGGCATAGGGCTACCAAATTTGGTATGTAGTGACATCTAATAGTCCTCTACCATGTTTGTTCAAATTAAGCCCCTGGGATCAAATTTGACCGTTCCCTAGGGGTAACAAAATTAAACATATGCTTATATTGGGCCCATTTTGTGCAAACTTTAAAAATCTTCTTGTCCATAACTATTGGGCCTATTTCAACCAAATTCGGTATGTAGTGACATCTAATAGGTCTCTACTTAGTTTGTTCAAATTATGCCCCTGGGGACAAATTTGACTCTGCCCCGGGGTCACAAAAATGAACATATGCTTAAATAAGGCCTATTTTGTGCAAACTTTAAAAATCTTCTTCATAATTATAGAGCCTAGGGCTACTAAATTTGGTATGTAGTGATATCTAATAGTCCTCTAGCAAATTTGTTCATGACTTGCAGATGACCCCCTATTGATTTTCAGGTCACTAGGTCAAAGGTCAAGGTCACGGTGACCCGAAATAGTAAAATGGTTTCCGGATGATAACTCAAGAACGCTTGATCATGAAACTTCATAGGTACATTGATCATGACTCGCAGATGACCCCTATTGATTTTCAGGCCACTAGGTCAAAGGGCATGGTCACGGTGACCCAAATTGTAAAATGGTTTCCGGATGTTAACTCAAGAACGCTTATGCCTAAGATCATGAAACTTCATAGGTACATTGATCATGACTTGCAGATGACCCCTATTGAATTTTAGGTCACTAGGTCAAAGATCAAGGTCAGGGTGACCCGAAATAGTAAAATGGTTTCTGGATGATAACTCAAGAATGCTTATGCCTATGATCATGAAACTTTATAGGTACATTGATCATGACTCGCAGATGACCCTATTGATTTTCAGGTCACTAGGTCAAAGGTCATGGTCACGGTGACTCAACTTAGAAAAATGGTTTCCGGATGATAACTCAAGAAGGCTTACACCTAGGATCATGAAACTAAATAGGTACATTGATCATGACTCGCAGATGACCCCTATTGACGTTCAGGTCACTAGGTCAAAGGTCAAGGTTGCGATGACTTTACACAGTTAAATGGTTTCCGGATGATAACTCAAGAAAGCTAATACGCCTAGGATCATGAAACTTCATAGATACATTGATCATGACTCGCAGATGACCCCTATTGATTTTTAGGTCACTTGGTCAAAGGTCAAGGTCACAGTGCCAAATAACGTATTCACACAATGGCTGCCACTACAACTGACAGCCCATATGGGGGGCATGCATGTTTTACAAACAGCCCTTGTTATATTTTGAGATGATTATTTACAAAGAAAGATGCTACTATTGTATTTGTTATAAATGTGTGAAAGGCTCTTAAGAAGGAACCAGAGATTATTAACCCTTTACCAAACACTAACAGGATTTTACAGGTTTGTAGCTGACGACTTTATAAATAATTGTGATAAAAGGAGAAATTGCTCAAGGTGAGCAATTACTCCTTTTATCACAATAATTTCTTCCCTACCTGATCATTTCCTTCAGATTCCATTACAATTTAATTGTCATATGCAACCTCTTTCAAACTGGGAATGTCCAAAATGTGTCGTTAAGGCATTTTGATTCATATGGGTCTTGTGAATCTGTTTCAAATCAAATGCGTAGATTTGATCTTCAGCATCTAAAAATATGTGAAATAGAAAGAACGACAATATCTTTTGGAGAGATAAATGTACCTACGTTATAAGCAAAGGACCTGTGCAACAATTCCCGGGCTTTTAAGTCTGTTTAGTTAACACGGTAGTAACTTTGTCCATATATAAAAATGCTCACCCTTCCAACTTTAAACCCCCAGTGGGACGAGGGATAGAAAGAGGAAGTCACATGCTTGAGTACATTTCAACCCATGCGCATTGCACGTTTTTTTCGCAAAGAAAAAAACAGTGGAGCGATACAGGACCATCATGGCCCTCTTGTTTTAAATTGTGGGGTAAATGGGTCGTGTATGTAAATATAATTTATATCAAGCACTTTCATGCACACTTGAATACTGTAAAAGGGTTGTTTATTGTGTTGTTTTCTTTATACTTGATTGTTGATTTAATAAAAAATCTAGAGAATTGAATCAGCAGGATTCATAATGCACACCTTGTTTTCAGCAATTTAAAAGGGTAAAAAATAATGCAACTAATTACAAGATATACAAGATAAAACAACAAAACATGACTTCTCCTTATTTCTCTTGACTTCTCCGTAAATGCCAGTCAAGAGAGAAGTCACTTCTCCCTAAAATTTTATCCTAGGCCGACCCCTGTTGTCTGACATTAAATGCTTTATATTGATAAATATAAACATTTTATCTTAAAAGCTCCAGTACGAAATCAAGAATAAAATTAAAAAAAGGAAAAAAAGTAACCCTCAACAGGGCTTAAACCACTGACCCCTGGAGTCCAGGAGTAAAAGTATACCACTTAGACCACTCGGCCATCCATGCTCATACAATGAAGAGTGTTTTTATACTTAATATAAGCAATCCTTGTAGTTTCACAAAATATAACTTCAACAACAGAACTCTCCAAATTATTCAATCGTTTAGCTTTGCAAGGCTTTATAATTTTCAGGTTTTTAAATCGTCAAAAGATGCATATAATGGCTATTTTAGAGCATGGTAAATGTTCAGTATTACTGTTTCCTTACAAAGATCATAACTTTTAATACATGAAAATTTGCGAATCTGAAACAACTTTTTTTAGTTTTTTCAATTTACCAAAAAGGCCCCTTCGATATAATAAAAAATAAAATCAGGAGATGCGACTTATGAGTTTTAAGGCAGATACAGCAGGCTAATTCGTTATTATGCCCCTGAACCAGCGGTTCTGGGGGCATATTAAAGTTGCACCGTCCGTCAATTAGTTAGTCCGTCCGGATTAGTTTCCTCTTAATAGGTCAAGCAAATGTCATCAGATCTTCGCCAAACTTCATGAAAATGTGTAAGGCAATAACATCTAGGTCAAGTTTGATAAGGGGCCAAATTGACCCAGACATTTCTGAGTGACGAACCTTGAATCATTGCAAAATAGTTTTTTTTCTTGTTTCCGCTCAATAACTAGAGCAAATGTCATAGGACCTTCGCCACACTTCATGAAAATGTGTGAGGCAATAACATCTAGGCCAAGTTTGATAATCGTCCAAATTGACCCAGACACTCCTGAGTTACGACCTTTGAATCATCGAACAATTGTGTTTTTTCTGGTTTTTGCTCAATAACTCCAGCAATTGTCATGGTATCTTCACAATACTTCATGAATATGTGAAAGGCAATAACATCTAGGTAAAGTTTGATAATCAGCCAATTTGACCAAGACACTTCTGAGTTACGGCCCTTGAATCATAGAAAAATTGCGTTTTTTCTTGTTTCTGCTCAATAACTTGAGCAAATGTCAGAAAAGATGATATGTGAAGCTCACATGTCAATATCACTTATATGAGCCAAATGTAAAATATTTGCCGAATATATAACCCATTTGTAATAGTACTGATATCATAAATAACTGACAAATATCCTGTTTTAACCTAATATTTCCATAAAATCATTTTCCAATTATCAGAGGATCTTCGGGGGCATGTGTCATCCTTTGGAGACAGCTCTTGTATTTCTACATGTAATCTAGAACAATTACCTGCTACAATTTTGTGCATAACATGTATTTAAGAATGATCCCGAACATACATATGCTGGCGTCAAGAGGAAAATAATTCAAAGCACAAAGAAACGTGGCTGTTACTGCCAGATTCGAATGAAAACCATCTTGCGGTTCCCAGACTATAAGGTAAGATGATGTAATTATAAATAATCAAATAGAATTCAATAATGTACTTTTGAGTAAATTTTTTAGGCAATAGTTGTTTGAAGAGAATGTTTAAAAACAGAACAAAAAAAATGGATTTAATGTTCACAAACCATGTCAGAAACAATGTTAATATTGGTTTGTATTGTTTTATTAGTCCCCTACCAGTTTCACCGGAGGGGACTTGTTGTTTGCGCTCTGTGTGTCCATCAGTCAGTCAGTCTGTCACACTTTTCTGGATCCTGGAATAACTTTACAAGTTCTTAATATTTTTTCATGAAACTTTAAACATGGATAGATGGCAATAACGACATTATGCGCGTCATTTCATTTTGTTCCTACGTCAAAAGTTCTGGTTGCTATGGCAAAAAACAACACAAAAAAATTCTGACACTGGTGGAGCTGGTAGGGGACTTAAATTGCTTGACAATAGTCTTGTTATCTTTATGTGGCATTTATAGCGATTGATATTCTTTCATGACAAAATTAAAGAAATTGGTTTTGTTTTTTTAGCTCACTTGAGCACAAGGATACCGTGTTGTTTGTCGTCCATCAAGGTTCTGCATGCGTGCGCTAACTTTTTACTTCAACTGTCTTCTCCTTCTGAGCTGCTGGACATGGAATGACCCTGGAATGACTCTCTTTCAAAGTTGTTTGAATCGTTCTGGTCCTTTGCATCAGTAAATCACCAGGGCTAAAAATAGATTTTAAAAATGTAAGCTTCAAAATTCTTTCTCTTTAACCACAAGGCCTAGAGCTTAGATATTTAGCATGAATCATTGTTGTGTGGGCCTCTACAAAGATTGCTCCAACTATGGACCTGGGTTCAAAATAAGTCCAGCCCTGGGGCCCAATGGGTTTTCCCTGTATGTGTATAGTGAAATCTTCAAAAATCTTCTCTGAAACCACATGTCCTTGAGCTTACATATTTAGCATAAAACATCATTCGGTGGGTCTTTACTTTAATTGCTCAAATTATTGCCCTGGGGTCAAAATTAGCCCCACCCATGGGGCTATTGTTTCTTCCCTATATTTGTATAGTAAAAATCTTCTCTGACACTGCAAGGCCTAGAACTTCAATATTTGGTATAAGAACCTACGCTCTTATGTTTCTGTTAACGCCGTTTGGGAAATTTAATCATAACGTTGGCGCGAAATATATATATACGCATCCGACGTCATACGTTGGCGCGAAATATATATATACGCATCCGACGTCATTTATCCATTGTTATTCTACTTAAATATCTGTTAAGTTTAAATTGTTTTAAGAGTGTGGCATTTTGTGTTTGGAAGAATTAATATCGGTAAATATATTGTTGGTACTTATATTGTATATGTATTTCTGTATGTATTATCATTATAATTACATACGCGCAATCGTTTGAATTATTTATTTAAATACTATGTTAATAATTTGGTATGTTTGACTGTATATATTATAAATGTATTGTATTTATTTTTAGAGAATCGTCAGCAAATAAAAATAATGACGCATATCTCGTGCCTTCGTATTGGAATGGCCATCACTTAACATTGGTATTGATCATCTGTTGAATCCCTTCAAAGATTGTTTAAATAATTTCTCTGAGGAGTGACGCTTAGGCCAGCCTGGCCCCGGTGTTTTCATTAAATTTATATAATAACTTCTCAGAAACCTTAAGGGCATGAGCATAGATATTAGGTTTGCTAAAATCTTTTCTGAAACCACAAGGCATATAACATATAAATTTGGCATGAAACATCTTCTAGAGGATCTCCATAAAGATTGTTCATTTTTAACCAGGTTTTCCGAAGGAAAAAACTGGTTATTAGATTGGCAAATGCGGGCGGGCTGGCTGGCTGGCTGGCTGGCTGGCTGGCGGGCTGGCGGGCGGGCGGAACAAGCTTGTCCGGGCCATAACTATGTCGTTCATTGTCAGATTTTAAAATCATTTGGCACATTTGTTCACCATCATTGGACGGTGTGTCGCGCGAAATAATTACGTCGATATCTCCAAGGTCAAGGTCACACTTTGAGTTCAAAGGTCAAAAATGGCCATAAATGAGCTTGTCCTGGCCATAACTATGTCATTCATTGTGAGATTTTAAAATCATTTGGCACATTTGTTCACCATCATGGTACGGTGTGTCGCACATAAGAATCACGTCAATATCTCCAATGTCAAGGTCGCCACGACTAAAAATATATTTTTTTTTAAAACAAACTTACAAAGGGGGTTAATTTTGTTTGTTCATTTCAAAAGTTCAGTTTGAGTTTTCTCCCTTTTTTCAGATTTTTTTTTCACAATGAAAACCTGGTTTTGTGACAATTTTGTCCCTTGTATTTTTCTTGTCTTAAAATTAGCTACGCCCTGGGGGCAGCTCAGGGGTGTCACAGTTCATGGTAAATCCGGATTTGAGGATTTAGGTCCTCTAGAGCCACTATTTATATTGATGTAAATCAGAGGTTTTTTATGGCCATTTTAAGATTCATATCACCAAATGTCATAGTGAACACAAAATATTTAACTTTAACTAACACTCTGTTTACTCTGGCCCCCAGAATACTCAGCTAATTTTCAGGAGTATGGATTTTGGCCTAATCACACCACTGGGCAACCAAATTGTTATACCCCACCGATAAATGTGTTTTATCATGCTGCCGTGTAGTCCATATAAACGGACTCCCAGAGCCTTTGATAATTTTTGCTATGATGGCTCTGGTAGTCCATATGCACCCCTTCATAAACATGGGTGCAATTCAGCGCACGGAATCCGTGCGCTTCACTAAAAAGACGCCGTTTGAGACAAATTGAGAAAAATAATGAATAAACTTCATAAACATGTTAAATTTACCTGAATGGAAACCTACGGATGTTATCCTTTGCATGCACCCTATAAAAACACGACGATGTTTCAACACACTTTTCTCGATGACATATTCATGTTTAAATTTGAAACAGTGTATTCTGTATGGAATACCACTTCGTTATCGACTTTAATAGGCTCCATCACATAACCCAACATGCAAAATATATGGATACCTAACCAATATTGGGTCAATTTTCCAATATGGCGGATACAGTGTACGAAAGAAAAACAAAGTCAATAAAAAGGAATTATTTCTTGCTTTAATGGTACCATTTGGATGAGTTTGTGGTTTAGACAGGTAAACTTTAATAAGTTCTTGCAGTTTCAATGTTCCTTAACCCTTGCATTGTTGATAACATTTTGCACCCATGGACAAGAGAGAGCACATTGCAACTCTCAGCAACCCATTGGGTTATAAAGTTGAATTATTGCAACTAGCTGCGGTGGTGCACGTGTAAATTTTGTTGGGATCAGCCTGGTTACTCCTTACATTGTAGTTATGGCCCCTTATTTTACTGAAATAAGTGAATTTTTTCAACTTTTGTTCATCCGGAGCGGTTTCTCAGCATCTACTTTGAGGAAGTTCATGAAACTTAAATAAATGTGTATCATCATGCTGCGGCGGTGCACTTGTAAATTTTGTTGGGATCGGCCTGGTGACATTGGAATTGTGCCCCCTTATATGACTGAAATCAGTGACTTTTTCAACTTTTTTCCAACCGGACCTGTTTCTCAGAAACTATTGAGGGCTATGGAATCTCATGAAACTTAAAATAAATGTGTATTAGGATACTGCAATGGTGCACATGTAAATTCTTTTTGGATAGCCTTGGTAACTCCAGAGTTTTGTCCCCTCAATTGATTGAAATTGAGGATTTTTTCCATCTGGAGCTGTTCCTCAGTAACTATTGCATAGTAATTCACGAAACGAAAATATATATTTATCATAAAACTGCGGTGATGCAAGCACAAATTCTGTTCCGACAGCCTTGTAACTCCATAGTTATGCCCCACTTATTGATTTGAATTGAGGATTTTTTTCAGTCTGGAGCAGGTACTGTTTCAAGGAAGTTAATGAATCTAAGTACGGTGCTGTACGTATTAATTCTGTTTGAACATCCTTGGTAATTCCTGAGTTATGCCATCAAAATAAATTGAATTTTTAGTAAATTTGTCAGTATTAAGCTTTTAACAATTGCATTGAATTTTATGAAACTAAAAATAAAAGTGTATCATCATACAGCAGTGGTGCATGCATACGTTTTTTATTCCCCCGCTCCAATTTGGAGGATGGGGGATAATGATGATGATTATGTGGTTGTCTCCACCATCTTTCTGTCCATCCATCCGTCCTGGCCACTTTTTCCTCCTACACTATTAGCACTAGAACCTTGAAACTTAAACACGTGAGCATATTTGCGACAGTGCACTATTTGGAATTTTGATCTGATCCCTGGGATACGCGTCGGCTGCGGCCGCGCCATTTCCAATTTCAAGATTGGCTTAGTATCTCAAGAGTTATGCCCCTTCATTGATTTTTTAGCTCAGCTGTTTTCTGAGAAAACCCTAGGTATTGTCATAGCCAGCTCATCGTATCGTTTGCCGTCCACTGGCGTCGTGCTAAAACATTAATATTGGCTCTAAAATCAAAGTGCTTCCACCTAAAACTTTGAAACTTCATATGTAGATGCACCTTGATGAGTTCTACACATCACACTCATCTTTGGGTCACTAGGTCAAAGGTCAAGGTCACTGTGACCTAAACAAAAAAATTCTGACAAGCTTTCATTTATTAACTCGACTTTTCGAAGAAAAATGAGAGCTATACTACTCGCCCCTGCGTCGCAGTCGCTGTTGGTTAAAGTTTTTTTAAAAGTCAAATAACTTTAAGACTATCAAAGATAATAAACTCAAACTTAGAATAATCCTTAATGGCAACAAGACAATTGTGTAGGTCAAGGTGCATAACTCTGTCAGCATTTGTTTTAGAGTTATGCCCCTTTTTATACTTAGAAAATTGAAAATTTGGTCAAGTTTTGTGTTTAGGTCCACTTTATTCCTTAAAGGCCCTATAAAGGTGACAAATCCAATTATTATGCATATAAACTTGCCTAATTTTTACCGGATTTCAGTTACTCTTTCATAAAAAATGCTAATAATACAGCTGAGGTGCAACGTTGTTAAGAAGTATTGAAGATATACCCGTTTCATAATTGGAAGAAATGTTTACAACTTTGCAACTAACGTGAAGTGTATCCCCAAAGCGGTGACATATGCTAAAAATAGCCAAAAGAACATTCACTTTCAATTCTATTTAATACAACATTTTACCAGCAAAAAGTAACTAATTAGATCACTACAAACGTTTTGACCATTTTTAGAAGAGACATACTTTGTGAGTGATACCGGAAAACATTGAAAATCAACGATATATTTTTGGTGACCTGAGGCACTTTCACTTTCACTTTCCCGAGTAAACAGCGATGTAAATAAACTGATTGTTTGTAAACACGATTGACTTGGAGGACACTGTATTTTGAGCTCAAAACAAGTTGTATTGCTCATATTTTTATGGTAATGTCCAATAGCATATACATATTGTTTTTTGATAACCTTTATATATAAAATAATATTGAAAAATCGGTAAATAATTACGGATCTTCACCTTTATAGAGCCTTTAAGTATCAAAGCTAATTGCTTTCATACTTGCAACACTTACTAACTATCATAAGGGGACTGTGCAGGCAAAGTAATGTAACTCTGACTGGCATTTTGACAGAAGTATGGCCCCCTTTTTAGCTCGACTATTATATATGAAATATATATAGTGGAGCTATCCTACTCGGCTAAGGCTTCGGTGTGAGCGTGCAAATGTTAAAGTTTTCGTACCACCCCAAATATTTCCTATGTTCCTTGACATATTGCTTTAATATTTTGCATACTTCTTAACCAACATGACCCCAACCTATAAACAAGAGCGGACAACTGTATCAAGCATTTTGTAAGAATTATGACCCTTTTTTCACTTAGAATATGCATATTATTGATAAATGGATGTTAAAGTTTGCGTACCACCTCAAATATTTTCAATGTCCGTTGACACATTGCTTTCATATTTTGAAAACTTCTTTACCAACATGACCCCAATCTATAAACAAGAGCAGACGACTGTATCAAGGACTTTGTAAGAATTATGGCCCTTTTTCGTCTTAGTAACTGAATATTATGTTAGATTTTATGTTTAGATCCACTTGACTTCTAAAGTATCAAAGCTATTGCTTTCAAACTTCAAATATTTTCTTACTATCATGAGGGAACTGTACCTGGCAAGTTCAATTTGGCCTTGACCTTTGAATGACCTTGAATCTCAAGGTCAAAAGAATAAATGTTAGTGAAATTGCCATAACTTCTTTATTTATGATCAGATTTTATTAATACTTTGACAAAACAACACTTACCTGAATACTTCTATGTATTCCACCCAAACAATACCCCCACGCCCCAACCCAGAATCCCCCCCCCCCAAATAAAAAAATAATTAGTTTTTTCCTTTTTTTATTTTTTTTCAAAGATCGTCTAATAAATGACCATACCCCACATTGAACCCCCCTCTCAACCCACCTTACCCCCCCACAATTTTTTTGTTTGCCTTTTTTTATTATTAAAAGATAGTCTAAATAAATGATCCCACCCCACATTATACCCCCCTCTCAACCCCCCCCCCCCCCTACCCAACCCAAAAGGAATATTGTTTTCTTTGAAACATGGTTAAAAAAACAAAAACAATAGTTATTTACTTTATTTTTGAAGGACCCTCCAAACTTCCCACCCAAGCTATTGCTATAAAATTAAATTCTTATTAGTTTGTTTAATGTCTTTACAAATGTTCAAAAGGTTGTGGAAAATATACCTGAACTATTACCTTGACCTTATTGAATAATTTGAATACTTTTCCCATGATGGCTTACGTTATACTGTCAAGCACTCCAAAAGTCGAGCGTGCTGTCCTCTTACAGCTGTTGTTTACTTAGAAAGTTGAATGTTCGGTTAAGTTTTGTGTTTTGGTCCATTTTACTCCTAAAGCATCATAGCTATTGCTTTCAGAGTTGGAACACTCGCTAACTATCATAAGGGGACTGTACAGGACAAGTAGCATAACTCTGGTTGGCATTTTGACGGAATTATGGCCCTTTTTTGACTCAGTAACTCTGAATTTTTTGTTGAATTTTGTGTTAAGATGCACTTTACTTCTAAAGTATCAAGGCTATTGTTTTCAAACTTCAATACTTTCTTACTATCATGATGGTACTGTAATTGGCAAGTTGAATTTGACCATGACCTTTGAATGACCTTTAATCTCAAAGTCAAATAAATAAATTTTGCTTAAATTGCCGTAACTTCTTTATTTATGATCAGATTTGATTCATACTTTGATAAGGCAACACTTACCTGACATACCACAATGGACTCCACCTAAACCATCCCCTAGCCCCACCCCAGAATACCCCCCCCCCCCCAAAAAAAAAATAAAAAAATAAAAATAAAAAAAAAATTCCCCTTTTTTCATCTTTTTAAAAATATATCTAATAAATGACCACACTCCCACATTATTCCACCTCTCCCCCCCACACACAAAATTATTATTTTTTTAACATAGTAAAAAACAACAAGCAATATCTATTTGTATTGTTATTTTTGAAAGATTGGCCAACCATCCCACCCAAGCTATTGCTATCAAACTTGAAATATAATCTTATTAGTTTGTTTTATGTCTTTACAAATGTTCAATAGATTGTGGAAAATATACCTGAACTCAGAATCTTCTATAATGTACCACTTCTTTAAAACATAACGATCAATATGTTTCAATAATGGTCCTCTTCCACTTAGAATATGACTATACTACATTGACCTTATTGAATAACAACAATCTTCTCATGATGGCTTACATTATACTGTCAAGCACTCGGAAAGTCGAGCGCGCTGTCTTCTGATAGCTCTTGTTCAAAACTGCACCTGCAGCCGATCTTTAGCGTCTGTTATGCCGTGCTCTTGTTTTGCCATGAACTGTTTCTCAATGACTATTGTATGAAATGTATTGAAATTTAAAATTAATGTTATGTATTATAAGTTTTATATTGTGCTGGCACGCTTGGATTTTTTTTCGGTTCAGATCAAGAGTTATGGCCCCTTAATTGATTGAAATCGAGATATTTCTCTGTCTTTGCGGTTGTATGGAATTTAATGAAATTAAAATTAAATCGGTATTATCATACTTTGAAGGTTCTTGCATAACATTTGTCAGGATTATTTGGAAAGTTCGTAGTTGTATCCTTTAAATGATTGAAACTTAAGTTTTTTCTACACTACATCTAGCGCGATTTCTGCCATCCACCACACTCCCACCGTGGACAATTTTTCGTGAGCGTGGAAAATCACCACGATCTGAAGGTGTTTCCATCATGATAGATCGCGTCGACAGTGGCTGAACACTGCGCGCGTTATTGGGAAATCGATCTCACGGTGGACCACCATGATCGCAGTGGACCACCGTGATCGCGGTTGACCACCGCGGCCTTGGTGGTTCACGGTGAAATACAGGTTAATGTGAATGAACATGTATATTTCGATATTGCAGACCGTATAATTTTTGGCAAAGTTCTAGAATGTTTTGTTACATTTTTATGTACATTTGTATACATTGTAACTTGATTGTTTACAATCGTCAATTTTCTATTGTTTACCCTCGTTCCAGAATCATTTGACATGTTGTACATCGAGCATGATGTACTTTATGTTTTGTTTCTACAGTTTCCGCGTGAAGAATTACTTGTTGTTTATTTAAAGAATTGTTTGTTTTTGTTAAAATTTCGGAAATGCTTTCTCGTTTGTGTACGTATAGCTTGCCAATAATTACATATCAACATTTTACGAGTAATTTGATTCTGACTATTTTAGTGACTTCCTCCTGTTTATATTGTTACATGTATTGATTCGAATATAAATTCGAAACATCGGCAGTAAGTATTCAATTCAGTGATATTTTAAGAACATAAGCATTCAAAAAGATTAGTTGTTATGTTATCAAGTGACTATGATCTGTTTTGTTCAATAACAAGTTTATTTCGATACACAAATGTACATATTTAAAAAAGGTATGGATGTAAACAACAAATTCTCCATTTTATTCGATATAGTAACTTCATGTAGACATCAAATTCTCCATTTTATTCGATATAGTAAATGGATGTAGACATCACATTCTCCATCATTATTTCGTAAGAAAACAAGCGTTTAAAATTTATTCGTATTGTAATACAGCACATGTACAATAAATAGACATACATATGCATGTATAACAAAATCATATTTATGACATAATCAGTATTTAAATGCATGTTTGTAATATTAATAATAAAAAACTCGTCAGCGTTGTTACTATTTTCTTTTTTTCTCTCTAAAAACCATATTCTTGGTCGTATCTGAAATAAAAGAGTAAAACAGTTTTAAAAAAGCTGAATGTGAAATTATGACTCGTTAAATTCACCGCGATTTCTTAACAACACTTCTTATCGATACTTTATAAATTTGATATACATTGTATTTGCTCAATGCACAACATTATTATAACACAATAATTAAATCAATATTTACCATAATATTACGATTTCTTTTTTCATGTTATTTTACATACAGTGTATGTTTCAAAGTGCACTTGTTATTGAACAAAGAACAGGTATACAAATAGTCACTTACCAACATGACAACTGATCTTTTCGCATGACTATGATATTAAAATGTTGCGGAATTTAATACTTACTGTGGATGTCTCGCATTTGTACATGTACATTTATTTGATCCAATACATGTAACAAAAGAAAAAGGAAATTGCAAAAATAGTCTGATATCAAATTAAATGTACATGTAACATGTTTGTATGTAATTGTTGGTGAGCTATATATGTACACAAACGAGCAAGCGTTTTCAGAGGTTAACAAAAAACAAATCTTTAATTAAGAACAACAAGGGAAACTTCATGCAGAAACAATTGAAACAAAACCTGAAGCATAAAACGCAAACAATACTCACGCTTGAGACATGTCAATGATTCTATAAAGAGGGCAAACAGGAGAGAAAACAGTTGAACATTCGGTGATTTTATTATGAAGTGCATGTAATACATGTACATACAAAGTTTAAAAAATAACAACATTATACGATCTGCAATGTGAATGAACATGTACATTTTGATATTGCAGACCGTACATTTGTATAATGTTGTTGTTGCACATGTATTTCACCGCGAACCACCTAGACCGTGCAGGTCCTCCGCGATCCCTTTGGTCCACCGTGAGATCAATTTCCCGATAACGCCGAGACTGACACTGCAATTCGCCACAGCGAAATCATCGTGTTCAATGGTGTATCGTGGTGAGATAGTAATTGTCCACTCTGGGCTGAATCAGGATGATGCGTTGTGGATGGCAGAAATCGCGCTAGACGTAGTGTATATTCCGCAGGGAATATCAATTCAACGATTTTGCTTGTTTTAATGTGTTTATAGTAAACAAAGTTATAGGTACAAAGTGCCTTCAGTGCGACTGTAACTTAACATTGAAGGTGAGGTGATCTCAGGCGAGCGACCCAGGGCCCTTTTGGCCTCTTGTTTTCTTAAAAAATGCCCAAGGTATATATTCAAATGTAGTTAACTTTACGGTTATCTCCTACATGTATTGGCAGTATGTTGCCTCGCAATAGGAGCATAATTTTATCTTTTCAATGTACATTTTTTCTCTTCTTAAAATTTATCAATCAATCGATTCTAGATTTAATGAAAATCTTAATATGGATAGAATAATCAGCAATCAGTGAAAGGTTTTTATATGAGGTTTTAAATGTGTTTAAAGGCATATTGATTGTTTTCTCTATATAAGACAATTATTCAACATAACAGTCCAAATTGTATTGACATAAAAAGTGTGAGGTACAATACTAAATTGATGAAATCTTCAAGAAGAAATAGTCAAAAGTCTAAATAGTATTATTCCAATAGGGTTGGAACTCACGCCTTAAGCTTCAATGATTATGTTCTGCGCTTAAGTACAGAATATTGACAGTGACAATAACGCGATACATACAATTCATTCATAAATATTTTTCTACTATAAAGTTTTTCCCGTGCCTGCAAAAAGGATTTCAGGGACAATTTTTTGCATTTGATATAATGCATAATTTACAGAAGATTTTTGATATCAAGGTCTGTGTACTAATAAATCATTATACCCCCATTACCATTGGTAATTGGGGCTATATAGGAGTCACTTTGTCGGTCTGTCTGTAGGTCTGTCCCGAAATCTTGTCCAGGCAATAACTGTGTTGTTCATTGTGAGATTTCAAAATCATTTGGAGCATTTGTTCACCATCATTGGACGGTTTGTCGCGCGAAATAATTACATCGATATGTCAAAGGTCAAGGTCACACTTTGAGTTCAAAGGTAAAAAATGGCCATAAATGAGCTTGTCCGGGCCATAACTTTGTCATTTATTGTGAGATTTTAAAATCATTTTGCATAATTGGACGGTGTGTTGCTCGAAAGAATTATGTCGATATCTCCAAGGTCAAGGTCACACTTTGAATTCAAAGGTCAAAAATGGCAATACATGAGCTTGTCCGGGCAATAACTATGTCGTTCATGGTGAGATTTTAAATTCATTTGGCACATTTGTTCACCATCATTAAACCGTGTGTCGCGCGAAAGAATTACGTCAATATCTCAAAGGTCAAGGTCACACTTTGAGTTCAAAGGTAAAAAATGGCCATAAATGAGCTTGTCTGGGCCATAACTATGTCGTTCATTGTGGAATTTTCAAATCATTTGGCACATTTGTTCATCATCATTGGACGGTGTGTCGTGGGGAAGAATAACGTTGATATCTCCAAGACCAAGGTCACACTGAGTTCAAAGGTCAAAAATGGCCATAAATGAGCATATGTCGGGGCCATAACTATATCGTTCATTGTGAGATTTGTAAATCATTTATTGACCAATCAAGATCACACTGAGTTCAAAGGCCAAAAATTGCCATAAATGAGCATGTCCAGGCCGTAACTATTTGGTTCATTGTGAGATTTTAAAATAATTTGTTCACCATCATTGGATGGTATGTCACACGAAAAAATTATGTCAATATCTCCATGGTCAAGGTCACACTTTGAGTGCAAAGGTAAAAAATGGCCATAAATGATAATGGCATAATAATTCTTAAAAATTGCCATACATTAGATTCTCTTGTTTTGTGAAGACAGCATGCAAAATAGTCTGTGTCAATGCATCATGTGGGGGTATACTTTACGTCTGTGACAAAGCTCTAGTTTTGATATTTTTTTGTTAATGTAAACATTATTATGCCCCCCCTTCGAAGAAGAGGGGGTATATTGTTTTGCAAGAATGCTTACGCCTAGGATCATGAAACTTCATAGGTACATTGATCATGACTGGCAGATGACCCCTAATGATTTTCATTTTGAAAAGAAAATTGCCAGACTAGCTTGATGCCCCTTTAAAATGAGTAAATGCAAAGGATATGAAATAGTAATTATTGTAAATAGGTTGTTTAGTTACTTTTGTCAGTGTTTTAAATTAGATGTGTCTATGAGGGAGGTTAATGATTCAAATTTCGTATTTCCTTTATTGATTGCACAATAATTATGACATAGCTTGAAGGCACAGACACAAGGCGGAAAAGACTGGCTGTCATAGATCGGCTAAAATCATCTGAAGTCTCTTTATTGAGAGGAGAAGTGTGTGTTCTTGTTGCCTATGTTGGAACCCACGAGAATCACATAATGGGCGAGGTTTGTATTACTTTTAATGTGCATCATAATCAATGTATGTTTATACTTTAAAAACTTAACAAATATTGTGTACAACAGCAAGTCATAGAGGTTAGACATGTCACATGCAAGATAATCTGGAATATCTCTACCCAGATTTCTCAAATTCTTAGCACTTCCCTAGGGATAAATGTGTTTATGCATTTTATGATATTTGGTTTTGTAAAATCTTAAATCTTCGATGAAACCGCAGTGCCTAAATACCCATATTTATTAGCCCGGCTGTTTTCGGAGGAATATTTTTATGCTCCTCCAAAATTTATTTTGGGGGGAGCATATAGTTGCCGCTTCGTCTGTCCGTCCGTCCGTGCGTCCGTCCGTCCGTGCACAATTTTTGTCCGGGCTATTTCTCAGCAACTAATGACCGGAATTCATTGAAACTTTATGGGAAGCTTCACTACCAAGAGGAGATGTGCATATTATCAGTGGGTTCTGGTCGGATGATTTTTCACAGAGTTATGGCCCTTTGAAATTTTCCATTAACTGTACATATAGTGCAATTTTTGTCCAGGCGATTTCTCAGCAACTAGTGACCGGAATTCAATTAAACTTTATGGGAAGCTTCACTATCAAGAGGAGATGTGCATATTATCAGCAGGTTCTGGTCGGATGATTTTTCACAGAGTTATGGCCCTTTGAAATTCTCCATTAACTGTTCATATAGTACAATTCTTGTCCGGGCTATTTCTCAGCAACTAATGACTGGAATTTAATGAAAATTTATGGGAAGCTTCACTATCAAGAGGAGATGTGCATATTATCAGCTGGTTCTGGTCGGATGATTTTTCACAGAGTTATGGCCCTTTGAAATTTTCTATAAAAAAATTATTGTCCTCCCAACTATACTGTGCCCTCAAGACGTTTCCTTTTATCTGAATACATTTGTATATAGTGCAATATTGTGACAAAAAAAACTTTGGGGAGCATCACCCGTCTCCGACGGTTTCTTGTTTCTCAATTGGGAATAATGGGTCTTTTTAATTGCTTGTTACTTAATTGCACAAACCCATCTGAATATTATTTTACCTGCATTTGGTTGAAATGTTGAGTTTCGGTGCTAATTTGATTTGTTTACTGGCAGATAATGCGCTTTTGGAACTAAATTTACACACTTTTCTGTACTTATGGGCATTTTTCTTACCGTTGCTTGGAATTTTGTATTTTTTTCTCGATTGGGATTGTCCCTTTTACAGGTACTATATAAAAAAGGAAACAATCACAGATGTGCCGTTGATAAAAGCGATGGGAATGGTTGTTTTTCCTGTTATAAAGCAGTGTATGGTGGGGTGTGCATGGTATGTTATTGAGCTCAGATCTGTAGACACTGGGCACTTAATGCATGTGTTTTATGTTGTCCCTGATTAACCTGTGCAGTTTGCACATGCTTATCTTGGACAACACTTTCTGCTTTTATGGAAGTTTTTGTTAAATGGAAGTATCTTCCATACAAAAATTGACTTTATGCGGAAAGCCTCATCCCTGATTTGTCTGTGTGGACTGCACTGTGTGGACTGCACTGACAATTCAGGGATGACACTTTACTCTCATACATTAAGATAGTTTGCCCAGAACGCAGCTCATATGTCACTCATCTTTACAGGAGGCTGGATTAACCCAGCATATAGACAAGGAGCTGATAGATGTTATAGTCAAGTTTATAGACGAGGGCGTGTATGACTCCCCGAGTATGAAGCAGCATCTAGAGCAGTACGTGCAGCGCTGCCATCCTGCCATCCTCCCTACCAACAGGCGCTTCTACCCTACCATCCATATCATACAGAACCATATGCACAAAGCTTTACGTATAAAATTCCCCAATGGCGAGCATAAAGCGAAGGTATTAAAGCTGACACATTTTGATACTTCTAATGAGCTTGGCTCTGAGAAATCTGGATTTTATGCATGTGCTTAAAAGATGCAAATACACATTAAAATACAAGAAATTGCGTACGTCGTCTTAACGTTGTTAACTCCCTAAAGGCCACATTTATTGTCAAATCTCCATGAAACTTGGTCAGTATATTTGTGACCTAGAGCTCATGGCCCTCTTGTTTAGAGTTTAATGTTTCTGCATAATTCAAGTTGCAAAATGCATAAAGTTCAATACAAACGATTTTATGCCTTTATCTGCCAGTATCTTCGATGAGCGAAAACCTTGTTTATTTAACATAAACAAGTGAATTATTTATTTTTGTTTTAAATAATAACACATCAAAAAGGTATAATAATAAATGAAATGCTTCATGAGAACTTTCATCAGTCTCGTTGATTTTACAAGTTGCAATTCACAACACTTGAAACTTGATGGGTAAAATTCTTAGAACACGCACTAGCATAATATTATGTAGGAATGTCAATAATTGTGGCAGGGCTGTTATTATTTCTTTTCCGTGAAACAAAAATGTACTTAACATCTTCTTTTTTACAGGTTAAAGGCAGCAGGCAAAGGGAAGAGGGTAGCAAACGCAAAAATAGAACGGTAAATATTTTCAAACTATGGTTGGTTTGAATACTTTTTCCAATTTATTTTCTAAGTTTATTGGTAGTGAGCAAAGAATAATTTTGTTTTCTGGAGCATTGCTGTTTCCTCACTCCATGACTGTTTATAGCCTCATGGTTTGATCATTATTGTAATACATGCATATTATGTTATCAGGATGCAACAAAGAAAAAGGATCACTCCACAAAACACCAAACCAAAGTGAGACCACCAACACAAAGTAATCCTAAGGTAAATAGCTACATATTTTTTTGGAAATTATTTTAGTAGGTTCTATACAGCTGTAGCCATTTCTTCTGTCTGTTAAGTGCTGGTTAATGGCATTTTTCCATTCAGCAATATACATATTTCCCAATTGATCTTTTCTAGGAGTTATTGCTCTTTGATTTTAATATGTTGTTTTTTTACAGAAATTGAAATATGCACTTTCCTTTTAGTTTGACTAAGCACATCTTGTCAGTTCATTCTGCTCAGTAGATTTTAAGGGAATAATTTCTCTTTGAATGATAATTGATTTCAATGTTTGATCTCAGGCACCTATAGGTCGAATTTTATTACATTTTGTAAGCAGCATCTCTATAAGGTGGACGAAGTATGTTTTCAGGTTGTTCTGCTCGTAAAATCCTTTATTGAGTTATTGCCCTTCAATCAATAATTGACATTTTCTTTTGAATTATATGTTTCTGTGACCTATCCAGGATCATGTGATCCGGATTTGATAAAATTTAAAATGCAAAGTTCCTACAAGGTGGAAATGTACATATTGCCCTAGTGTTTTTCTTTCTGAAGTACTGGAAAAAGGATTTTTCCCAATCAGGGATTTTTTTTTCACAATTGGCGTCTAAAAAAATCCCAATTCAAGATTTTCAGGTCACTTTTTTCCCAATTGGCGTCCAAACAAATCCCAAATTAAGATTTCCACACACACTCACACAAATATTTTATATTTGTATGCCCCCCTTCGAAGAATAGGGGGTATATTGTTTTGCTCATGTTGGTCTGTCGGTTTGTCCGTCCGTCCGTCGGTCCGTCCACCAGATGGTTTCCAGATGATAACTCAAGAACGCTTAGGCCTAGGGTCATGAAACTTCATAGGTACATTGATCATGACTGGTAGATGACCCTTATTGATTTTCAGGTCACTAGGTCAAAGGTCAAGGTCACAGTGACTTGAATTGAAATAGTAAAATGGTTTCCGGATGATAACTCAAGAATGCTTACGCCTAGGATCATGAAACTTCATAGGAACATTGATCATGACTGGCAGATGACCCCTATAGATTTTCAGGTCACTAGGTCAAAGGTCAAGGTCACAGTGACTTGAAATAGTAAAATGGTTTCCGAATGATAACTTAAGAATGCTTACGCCTAGGATCATGAAACTTCATAGGAACATTGATCATGACTGGCAGATGACCCCTATTGATTTTCAGGTCACTAGGTCAAAGGTCAAGGTCACAGTGACTAGAAACAGTAAAATAGTTTCCGGGTGATAACTCAAGAATTCTTACGCCTAGGATCATGAAACTTCGTAGGTACATTGATCATGACTGGCAGATGACCCCTATAAATTTTCAGGTCACTAGGTCAAAGGTCAAGGTCACATTGACTCGAAACAGTAAAATGGTTTCCTGATGATTACTCAAGAATAATTAGGCCTAGGATCATGAAACTTCATAGGTACATTTATCATGACTAGCAGATAACCCCTATTGATGTTCATGTCACTAGGTCAAAGGTCAAGGTCACAGTGACAAAAAACGTATTCACACAATTGCTGCCACTACAACTGACAGCCCTTAGGGGGGGGCATGTATGTTTTACAAACAGCCCTTGTTTGTAAATAAATTGCAACATTTCATTAATTTGTGTATGCAGCTCTATCAGCTGAACCTGAGGTAAATTTAATATTGCCATAATAACAACACTTTTTCTCAATTTTAAAGTTTTTGTTTGCAAAAAGTAAAAATAAAGTTTCTCAAGTAGAAGATTTCGCGACATGAATTTTCATAATCTCAGTTTTTATTGCGCGTATTTTCCCAACTGGGCTAGTACTGGTACTTTTCTAGATTGGGCTGAAAAATGGCTGCTGCTTCAGTGATTTTGAAGGGAGTAAATGCCCCTTGAATTGTAATTTGTTACAACACATTTCTGATTGACAGATTGCAGCATATGGGAGAATCCATCAGTTTCACTTATAGTCTTGATTCTCTTGTTAGAACTCTGAATAATTGGGGATCCCTTATTTATATCAACATGTGGATATATAACATTTGAGATGAAGTGATAATCTGTGTTAGTGATTAATGGAGAAAGCAGTCACCACCTGGTCGTATTTTATGTTAGACTTAAGAACTCAAGCACTTTTCTCTTTCCAAAACCATGAAAACCAAAGTCAGGGACCACTTAAGCTAAGTATCTCAAAAAATAAACTAAATATATTGTCCACACATTTGAATGTTTGTATGATTGATAAGGGCACTGATCACAAGAATTTACTTTAAATTTGTAATGTTTAGCATTTTATAGGAGTGTGTTTATTGCATGTTTCATAACAAAAAAGTTGTGATCGGAGCTATTTGTGTGATTAATCTTGTGATAAAAAAGTGTGAATATGTTTTTTTGTTGTATTTAGGTTAACACTGATGGTACTGTGATTCAACAACATTACATAGGTAGGTTTTTTGCTGTAAAATCTGCATAAACAAATATGAGCCATGCTCTGAGAAAATGGGGTTTAATGCATGTGTAAAGTGTCATCCCAGATTAGCCTGTGCAGTTTGAACAGACTAATCAGGGAGGACACTGTCAAACTAGACTTGTGCTTTTGGGATGAAAAATAAAGAGGAAAGTTAAGTGATAGTGTTGGTTCTGATTAGCCTGTGGGGAATGCACATTCCTATCTGGGAAATCACTTTACACACATGCATAAGCCCCTATTTCCCAAACAAGGCACACATGTAAAATTACATGCTTCCAGATTAAGAAATATTAATTCTACATTATTGCATAAACTCTATCTATAATGCCCTCTGGCGGGATGCAGAAACTTGGCAAAAGGAGGGCTTGAACAGGAGAAATCGTGTATTAACAAGGCAATTCTCGTGCCGTTCAAGCCCTGTTATGTCTTTTTCATATCCATAGACTGGTCCACGCGCAGTTACTTCCCTTAGTAATGGCTGAACTTTGTTAATAACTCCAGCCTTCGACGACTTTCCAAGCATAAATGGGGAACTAAATAAGCACCAGTTTTTTCATGCATGCAGGGATAAAGGCAATGAATATTTCAATCCACTTTTCAAATTATACCATCTGCACTCTCTTGACAACAGCTTTATTTTATTGGCAACGATAATGAAGTTAAGGTTATTTACTCAACACTTTTAAACGTGTAAGTTTGTATGTACCTAATACGTTCCTGCTGTATGCTTAAAATACGTTAGTGACAATATGTTGTCAGTATTAATTTTTAGAAAATTTAGTTGGAACAAAATAAAATAGACCTGTACGAAAGAATCATCTATGAAAACAATGACTTATTCTGATGATATTTATCCGTCATGACCAGTCAATTCAAAAATAGTTCCTCATTTCTTACTTTGCGCGGCTGAATTTCAAACTTGCATTAATCCACTGTTTAAACACGTTTTAAATCACATTTTAAATCGAAACCTATCCGAAGGTAAAGCCCTGTCTGAAATTTCTGATGATGACCGAGGGTGGCATATGTAAAACACAACCTTGAACTGTATGACGTCATATGAAATAATCAAATTATTTTGTCGATGTCGATTTAACAAGACAATATTATTTTAATACATTTTGGTATGTGTACTCGGGCAGGAACTGATTTTTCGAGCGCCCACAGATGATCATGCCCTCGAAAATGTGTATTATCCCTATATAATTATTTAAAATCCTCACCTGCTTTATTGATACTGTACATTAATATTTTGTTTTTATGCCCCCCTTCGAAGAAGAGGGGGTATATGGCTTTGCACATGTCGGTCGGTTGGTCGGTCTGTCGGTCCGTCCACCAGGTGGTTTCCAGATGATAACTCAAGAACGCTTGGGCCTAGGATCATGAAACTTAATAGGAACATTGATCATGATTTGCAGATGACCCCTATTGATTTTGAGGTCACTAGGTCAAAGGTCAAGGTCACAGTGACCCGAAATAGTAAAATGGTTTCCGAATGATAACTCAAGAATGCTTTGGCCTGGGATCATGAAACTTGATAGGTAGATTGATCATGACTTGCAGATGACCCCTATTGATTTTCAGGTCACTAGGTCAAAGGTCAAGGTCACAGTGACCCGAAATAGTAAAATGGTTTCCGGATCATAACTCTAGAAAGCTTATGCCTAGGATGATGAAACTTCATAGGTACATTGATCATGACTCGCAGATGACCCCTATTGATTTTCAGGTCACTAGGTCAAAGGTCAAGGTCACGGTAACCTGAAATAGTAAAATGGTATCCTAATGATAACTCAAGAACGCTTATGCCTAGGATCATGAAACTTGATAGGTAGATTGATCATGACTCGCAGTTGACCCCTATTGATTTTCATGTCACTATATCAAAGGTCAAGGTCACGGTGACCTGAAGAAGTAAAATGGTTTCCGGATGATAACTCAAGAATGCTAATGGCTACGATCATGAAACTTCATAGGTACATTGATCATGACTTGCAGATGACCCCTATTAATTTTGAGGTAACTAGGTCAAAGGTCAAGGTCATGGTGACCCGAAATAGTAAAATGGTTTCCGGATGATAACTCAAGAACGCTTATGCCTAGGATCATGAAACTTCATAGGTACATTGATAATGACTCGCAGATGACCCCTTTCGATTTTGAGGTCACTAGGTCAAAGGTCAAGTTCACGGTGACCCGAAATAGTAAAATGGTTTCCGGATGATAACTGAAGAATACTTATTCCTAGGATCATGAATCTTCATAGGTACATTGATCATGATTTGCAGATGACCCCTATTGATTTTCAGGTCACTAGGTCAAAGGTCAAGGTCACGTTGACCCGAAATAGTAAAATGGTTTCCGGATGATACCTCAAGAACGCTTATGCCTAGGATCATGAAACTTCATAGGTACATTGATTATGACTCGCAGATGACCCCTATTGATTTTCAGGTCACTAGGTCAAAGGTTAAGGTCATGGTGACCCGAAATAGTAAAATGGTTTCCGGATGATAACTCAAGAAAGCTTATGCCTAGGATCATGAAACTTCATAGGTACATTGATCATGACTCGCAGATGATCCCTATTGATTTTCAGGACACTAGGTCAAAGGTCAAGGTCATTTGAAAAAAAGTTATGAGCTATTGTTATCACCTTGGCATCGGCGTCCGGTTAAGTTTTGTGTTTAGGTCCACCTTTCTCATAAAGTATCAAAGCTATTGCATTCAAACTTGGTTTACTTACTATCATGAGGGGACTGGGCAGGCAAAGTTAGATAACTCTGGCGTGCATTTTGACAGAATTATGTGCCCTTTTTATACTTAGAAAATTGATAATTTGGTTAAGGCAAAAGTATACTTTTTGCGATTGAGAATATAGCCGAATTTCGGCTATAAAATTGGGCAAAAAAACAACCCTGCCTAGAATCATGAAACTTCATTGGTACATTGATCATGACTGGCAGATGACCCCTATTGATTTTCAGGTTACTAGGTCAAAGGTCAAGGTCACAGTGACTCAAAACAGTAAAATGATTCCGGATGATAACTCAAGAATGCTTAGGCCTAGGATCATGAAACTTCATAGGTACATTTATCATGACTTGCAGATGACCCCTATTGATTTTCAGGTCTCTAGGTCAAAGGGCAAGGTCACAGTGACAAAAAACATATTCACACAATGGCTGCCACTACAACTGACAGCCTATATGGGGGGCATGCATGTTTTACAAACAGCCCTTGTTCAATATGATATGAGAGATTCCCCTTTTAAATATGTGATATGGTATTTATCATTTTAATTTCTTGTTCAACACCAGATGATACTGCAGACCGTGAAGATGAGGTTGTACAGTGCCCACCAGACTATGTTGATGAACAAGGTAAGGGGTGTTTGGTATTGATTAATATAATTAAGCCTCGCTTTTGGAACATGGGGCGGATTGGCCTATGCAGTTCATACAGGCTAATATGGGACAACATTTTCTGCCTTGACTGGATTTGCTTTTAGAAGAGACTCCCTTCAAAAAAAATTCTGATGAAGCAGAAAGTGTCTTCCCTGATAAGACGTTAATGCATCAAGTCGGTTTTCCGAGAGCATATTGAATTTGACAACAGAATGATGGGAATTAATTCAGTCTATTGTCCGCAGTGCAGTCCCATTTTGCTATGTGAATCTACCTGCATGAGTTACAGATCAAGTTTAAGTTTTGTAGCAGTCAATTCAATTTTGGGGAAGTTAGGGCTCTACTGTAACAGATTTTCAGACTTTTTTTGTTTTATTCTTGCAGATATTAAGCCGATTTTTGGTGTGTGGCTCTTTTTCCATTACTTACTGATCAAGTTTGAGTTTTGTACTGGTCCATAGATTTTTGACAAGATATCGGGAGTTGGACTAAACATTTTTCTTTAACATAATACTTATGCAGTTTTTTTCCCTCAACACTTTCAGACACGTCCTTATTAATGAGTCTACCTGTAGGATTATCAGATAAAGATTGAGTTTTATTATGTATCAGGAGTTTGGAGACAAAAGTTTAATGAGGGGGCATCTGTGCCTTATGGACATATCTTGTTATGCTGATTATTATAAAAACAACAACACTCTAAGTATTTCATGTAGATAATACAGTTAAAAATTGGTATGAGCTGTCTCAAAAACAGAATGAGCCCTGATATTCCAATGTATATAACAGTAACGGTCTCAATTATATAATTATAAATTTAAAAAATAAATATGTTTAAATAAAAGTCAGAGTGTTATGTACAAAAATAAATATTTGGAGTATTCACTTTAAATTTAATAGATGCAAATCTAACCAATATATTTGTTTGCATATAAATTCAACAGCTTATGGCACACCTTGTCCAAGGATTGTAAGATAAATCAACACATGCAAATAATTAATGAATCCATCCAAGGATTGTAAGATAAATCAACACATGCAAATAATTAATGAATCCATCCAAGGATTGTAAGATAAATCAACACATGCAAATAATTAATGACTCCATGATACTTTTTTTTTTAACTGTATGGGCAAAATTCTTTTCTAATCATTTATAAATGTATTCATATTTTAGTATTATTGAACACATAAAAATATGTTATTGTTGCAAACTGCATATGTGTGATTTGACTTTTGAAGTTGCGGATACATTTGATGTTTCTCTTCTTGTATGTGATTCCATTTAGTTTATAGAGCTTAAAAACAGTATTGAATTTCTTTTAACAACTTAGTGGAAACATAATTTATAATTACTTTGTATTTGGATTACCTTTGATTAAATAACGTTTTTATTTGATATTGAAAGTTCATAATAATCTTTTATTGTGTAAATTCTTCAAACTATGAATATGACAAAAATAGTAAACTTATTTAGTCTTGAAATAATAGGTTTTAGTGATACACAACCTTTGTCTTGATCAAACTTGGTTGGACTGTTTAGCTTGACAATAACTATGGCAAGTTTAAAACTTGGTTGAGAGGTGTAAAAATCCGGTCCAACTCTTTATCTTGACAATAACTATGGCAAGTTTAAAACTTGGTTGAGAGGTGCAAAAATCCGGTCCAACTCTTTATTGGGACAATATCTATGGCAAGTTTGAAATATGGTTAAGTGGTGTAAAAAAACTAGTTTAAATATAAGGAACCCCTTTTGTCCACTCTAGAAGCTATGTTAATGACTCAATGCTAAAAAAACATGGTCAGAATGTTAATGTTGACAGTATCAAGGCTAAGTTTGCATCTGGGTCTAGTGGGGTTAATACTAAATAATGGGTCCCCATGTGGTTTTGATGACAATGGGTGTAATTTTAGCCCATGTGAGTGCTTTAGTGCTAGAATGATTAATCTAATTATGAGCCTTGTTTTGGAAAAGCCAAGCTTAATGTTTCTGCATTAAATGTTGTCGTAGATTAGCCTGTTCACTTTGAAACTTCCAGCCCAAACTGAACTTTTGTGGCACTTAAATGTTGTTACATGTAGATCTCTATTGAGTATTTAAAATAGTTCCAGGTTTGTTTAAGTCGCGTTGTGTAATTTTTTGTTTTGACTTAAAACTTTTAATTACCCAAAGATTTGCAAAAGAAGGCAACAAGTCCTTTTCTATATTATCAGTGCCCCAGATAAGCTGCGTATCTGCATCTTTCACCCTATTAAAATGTTTAAAAACGCAAAGAAATACAATATCATGCGTATTGAAAACACATCCAATTTGACTTTTACGCAAATTCGTCAAATTTAATGCGTACAATACAATAGATTCGATCGAAAATGCTTTGCTCATTTTCTGTATTTTCTCTTTATGATGCGAAATAAAAATGTCTCAAAGAGGTTGAAAGATGCTCGCGATAGTCGCGCCAAAATATCAGTTGATATGTTTGACAGTTACAAAGATGTCAGTTAACATCAGGTTTTTTTTTAAGTTTCAAGATTATATTTATATATGGACAGTTTCAAGGATTAAAGACGCCATGAAATATCAGTTTATTTAAGTTAATTATATAAGTTTACAGTTTTATTGAATCAATACAAGGGTGCAGCTTCAACTGAAGTAAAGCAGCGATGATTTTAAGGTTTGCATTTTTATAACTCATTTCACCCTATTTCGAGAATGAAATCACCCTATTTTTCAAAATCAATGGGTGAAAACCCTATTTTCCAAATAATTATCTGGGGCACTGTATTATATCTGTTTATTCATTGATATAATGATCCTTTAGTTTTATTTCTGGTGTATACTTCTTATTAAATAATTAAAACAAGATACTCCAACACAATAATACATCCAACAACTAAATGTCTCCGTCTCCCACATCATCCCATGACACCTTAAAGTTGGGATGTTATTCCAGTGCAATTCACTCTCAAATGGGCGCAAATCAGTTAAGTTTTGTCTGTGTTTTATACAAACTGGTCACATTCACAAAAACGTGATTACCGACCCTCCTGGTTTTAGTAAGTAAACAAAACTTTCCATCACCCTGTCAAATTGTTTTATATTTGTATCCTAATCCTGATGACCAAGCAGTTCGTGAGCAATTAATATCGGTTTGACCGCCAAATAATCATAATTATGCCCGAAGTATTCTTACATGTACGATTAGTCGATTTAACATAAGTGGTTTTCGAAATTGAGTTTTAATTAACCTGTCAGCTTACTAGTACATGCTGCTTAGACAAAATATATTACTCTTTCATGAAGAAGAAACCTTTATATGAAAAATACCTTAAAAGCAGAAAGTTTCGTCCCAGATTAGCCTGTGCGGACTGCACAATCTAATCTTGGGTAACACTTAACACACGTGCATTAAGCCCAGTTTTCCCAGAAAGAGGATCATATTATAAAATTGTATTTTTCAGAAGTCCAATCAGCTACTCAAGTAATACACAATATTGCATGTGTGCTGTCATCTATGAAAGAGGATCAACACTTGTCAAGACAAAGAAAGAGGAAGTCAGATATGATGAGTAGTAAGATATCAATCCTTGAATTAAGTATCTTGAAGTGTGTTATTGACAGTTCATAATTTGCAATGAAGCTGTATGCATTACATTACTTCCATGTCACCATGTCAATATTTGGTGAAATATATGAACATCTATTTGGGAGACAGATTTAAGTATTTCGTGACTACAATGATGCAACTTTACACATGGCATCCTTGATTGATGCAAACAAAATAGATGTTTGTTCTGAGTCATGGTGGATGAGTACAATAATTTTTTCACTGGTCTTTTCTTAGAACAATTTTAGCTCGGATGTTTTCGGAGAAAACCAGAGGTATTGTCATAACCAGCTCGTCGACCGGTGTCTGCCGTGCTTAAACCTTAACATTGGCTCTAAATTCATAGTGCTTCCACCTACAACTTTGAAACTTCATATGTAGTTGTGCACCTCGCCACACCCATTTTTGGGTCACTTGGTGGAAGGTCAAGGTCACTGTGACCTCTAAAAAAATAAAATAAATCTGACAAGCTTTCATTTATTCAAAACTGCACCCGCAGGCAAGCGTTGGCACCTGTTATGCGGTGCTCTTGTTTAATCTTCTTACAGTGATATATGCAAAAAATGTCTCGTAACTTTATTGTCCTCTACCGGTGAAACACTCTGTGTGTCAGTATGTCTGTCTGTCAGTCCGTCTTAATTTTCTGGATCCTGTGATAACTTTAAAAGTTTGTCATATTTTTTCATAAAACTTGAAACATGGACAGATGGCAAAATGGAGAGTATGCACATCAATTCCTTTTGTTCCTTCGTCAAAAATTGTGGTTGCTATGGCAACAAATAGAAAAAAAATACTGACAAGGGTAGAGTTTCACCGGTAGGGGAAATAGTGCTTGGCAATCTCTTGCTTAACTTGTATTCAAATACACATAAATGAAGAGCTGGTTATTGTCCCCTACCGGTGAAACGGGAGGGGACTTATGGTTTGCACTCTGTGTGTCAGTCTGTCTGTCAGTTTGTCCGTCCGTCACACTTTTTCCGGATCCTGCGATAATTTAAAAAGTTCTTCATATTTTTTCATGACACTTTTAATATGGACGGATGGCAGTATGGAGATTATGCACGTCAATTCATTTTGTTCCTACGTCAAAAATTGTGGTTGCTATGGCAACAAATGTAAAAAAAAAATTCTGACAATAGTGGAGTTTCACCAGTAGGAGACCATATTGCTTGGCAATCACTTTTTTAATACCATTTTTAATTTCTTTTTATGAAAGGATTGAATGATAAATGACCAAATTACCAAACATTCTTTAGACTTTTAACCGTTGCAATAATATCATATCATGCTTTGTCTTATAAAATAAGTACTGGTAGAAAACTGAAGCCATAACAAACATTGTTAGAAACAAAATTGTTATTATATTGCACATTCACCTGGAATTTTTATGTCCCCCACTATAGTAGTGGGGGACATATTGTTTTTGCCCTGTCTGTTGGTTGGTTGGTCTGTTGGTTGGTTGGTTGGTTGGTCTGTTGGTTTGCGCCAACTTTAACATTTGCAATAACATTTGCAATATTGAAGATAGCAACTTGATATTTGGCATGCATATGTATCTCATGGAGCTGCACTTTTTGAGTGGTGAAATGTCAAGGTCAACGTCATCCTTCAAGGTCAAAGGTCAAATATATGGGTCAAAATCGCTCATTTTATGTACACTTTTGCAGTATTTCAATATTCTAGATAGCAACTTGATATTTGGCATGCATGTGTATCTCATGGAGCTGCACATTTTGAGTGGTGTAAGGTCAAGGTCAAGGTCATCCTTCAAGGTCAGAGGTCAAAATTATGTGGACAAAATCGCTTATTTTATGAGTACTTTTGCAATATTGAAGATAGCAACTTGATATTTGGCATGCATGTGTATCTCATGGAGCTGCACATTTTGAGTGGTGAAAGGTCAAGGTCAAGGTCATCCTTCAAGGTCAGAGGTCAAATATATGTGGCCCAAATCGCTTATTTTATGAATACTTTTGCAATTTTGAAGATAGCAACTTGATATTTGGCATGCATGTGTATCTCATGGAGCTGCACATTTTGAGTGGTGAAAGGTCAAGGTCAAGGTCATCCTTCAAGGTCAAATATATGGGTCAAAATTGCTCATGTAATGTTACTTCTGCAATATTGAAGCTAGCAATTTTATATTTGAAATGCATGTGTATCTCATGGAGCTGCACATTTTGAGTGGTGAAGGGTCAAGGTCAAGGTCATCCTTCAAGGTCAAACGTCATATAGGGAGACATTGTGTTTCACAAACACATTTTGTCGCTTTTTGGATGGCCGACACAATTGCTTTCTAATATAAACAAATTGAAACTGAACCAGCCAGAGAAAAACCTTCTTTAAGATTAGACTTTCATAATTACACAATACAAAGAAGCATTAAATGTGTTTAAGAAAGTTATTGTTATACCCCCAATTCAAAGTAAAGGGGATATATGGGGATATACTGGCATCACCATGTGCATCTGTTGGTCATTTGTCTGTGGGTTGGTCGGTCATTCTGTCTGTCCGTCCGTCCGTGGGTCTGTCGGTCTGTAGAAACAAATATTACAACAGGTGCTCTCCTACACTTATTAACTGGCAACATTCAAATTTGCAGGCCCGTTCCTGTTGGTATTATATAACAATTGTCACAGTCCAATAACATATAGAAGTTTTGTGACAAAGATGTGATTATAACAGCATTTTAGAGAGTAACATACATTGAATGAAACAACTTGTGGTGGGATTAGTCTGAAATATAGTCTTTGGCATTTTTCCCTTTGCAATTGGCTTTACCTTAGTAAAGTAATCTTAGCTGTGGCTTCTTGTGAATGAGAAAAATGAGCCTCGCTCTGGGACCATGCATGTGCCTAAAGTGGTGGCCCTGATTAGCCTGTGTCTGTTTTGCTAATTCTTGGATTAGAAGGGACTTCTTTTAAATTAAAATATCATGCGGAAAGGGTCATCCCTGATTAGACTGTGTGGAGTAAAACTTTACACGCATGCATTAAGCTCTGTTTGTCTAGAACTTGGCTCATATATGTGTTTACTAAGGGAAAGTGTGAGTTGGCTTACTGAGCGTTGTGATGATAGAAATATTGCTAAAATTAGTGAAACATATTAATACCTAAATAACAAACATACCCATGACATATTCAAATGAAATAAATTTAATCAAATAAATGAACGCGGTCTTTCTTTTAGGTTCTGATGACTGGTACAAGAGAGAGCGCCTCAAAATTGAAAGAGAGATGCTGGAAGAAATTAGGACAAGAAACAGACTGCTCCAAGATATGAACACTAACATGGAAACACTAATAGCGCTTAAAAGAGTCAAACTTTTCAGCGAGAACCAATTAATACTAGAACATTAAAGAAATGTGTTCACTTTGTTCTGTTAATCTCTTAATATGATGTGGCATATTTGTACCTAAAATTGAAGAGGGTATTGTTTCCACAAAGTAATGATACCTCAAATTTAATGAAACAGTATCCATGTTTTTATGACATGCATATATTTTATGGACTTTTCAATGATGTGTAGGGTTAAAATTGTCACTGCTTGTATGGGATTAGGCTTGCCATAGATTTTAACTACTGGGCTCACATAAGTACAGCCATGAGACTGCGGAAGTGAAAAGTCATTGACAATGTCATTTTTCAATGTTGCACATAACATGTAAATCAGCTTTTTGCTTGTTCAGTCTATAAACTTGTAATTAAAAGAGGTTTTTGGAATTGCTGGGTGCATATGTTTTCCAAACTGCATTTAATGTGCATGAAATCATGTTTCAAGATCATGTTTAATGGGTCAGTCATAGAAATTGACTGTAAGTGTGTCTTGATTGCTTGATGACAACCAGAAATTAAGTTAATAAGTCTCAGTACTTCCACACCTTTTTTCTGCTCTGTAAATTCGTACAACTTTAATTATTCATTGTATTTAATTCAAGATACATGTTGTTATCAATATGTGCAGACAATGTTTTGCATACATGACTAAAGCATTTGCGTCAAAGTTCATGAACAAAAGTAAAACTTATTATTTGTTGAAATAGAATTTTTCTCACTAATTTTCCTCTGCATTAAATGATTTTTAAATACTGTAAAATCTTTATTTTTCGTGGGACATTAATTTTTGTTGATTTCTTGGGTTGACTGATCCAGGAATTTAACACAAACACATCAAAAAATGACTGTCGACAATTTCCAAATCAGAACCATGTCAATTCACGTTTCCATGAAAAATATAGCTTCCTTATAGGTAACGGTTATATTTGACATCAAATGTGTTAGGACAGTACTTTATATTCAAAGTAGCATAATTATGATGGATTAAATGTGTATCTACAGGGACAGCCCTAGGTAATCAGGCTTCAAATAAACAAAAATGTGAAGACTTTAAATAAAGTTATTAAGATTTCAGACGTTTGAATTTTCTGTTCATTTTTATTATGTGAAAAATGTGTGTGACAATATATTTATGCCCCCCTTCGAAGAAGAGGGCGTATATTGTTTTGCTCATGTTGGTCGGTCCGTCCATCAGATGGTTTCCAGATGATAACTCAAGAATGCTTAAGCCTAGTATCATGAAACTTCATAGGTACATTCATCATGACTGGCAGATGACCCCTATTGATTTTCAGGTCACTAGGTCAAAGGTAAAGGTCACAGTGACTCGAAATAGTAAAATGGTTTCCGGATGATAACTCAAGAATGCTTACGCCTAGGATTATGAAACTTCAAAGGTACATTGATTATGACTGGCAAATGACCCCTATTGATTTTCAGGTCACTAGGTCAAAAGTCACGTTCTCAGTGACTCGAAACAGTAAAATGGTTTCCGGATGATAACTCGAGAATGCTTACGCCTAGGATCATGAAACTTCATAGGTATATTAACCATGACTGGCAGATGACTCCTATTGATTTTCAGGTCACTAGGTCAAAGGTCAAGGTCACAGTGACTCGAAACAGTAAAATGGTTTCCGGATGATAACTCAAGAATGCTTATGCCTAGGATCATGAAACTTTATAGGAACATTGATCATGACTGGCAGATGACCCCTTTTGATTTTCAGGTCACTAGGTCAAAGGTCAAGGTCACAGTAACTAGAAATAGTAAAATGGTTTCTTGATGATAACTCAAGAATGCTTACACCTAGGATCATAAAACTTCATAGGTAAATTGATCATGACTGGCAGATGACCCCTATTAATTTTCAGGTCACTAGGTCAAAGGTCAAGGTCACAGTTACTCGAAACAGTAAAATGGTTTCCTGATGATAACTCAAGAATAATTAGGCCTAGGATCATGAAACTTCATAGGTACATTGATCATGACTGGCAGATGACCCCTATTGATTTTCAGGTTACTAGGTCAAAGGTCAAGGTCATAGTGACAAAAAATGTATTCACACAATGGCTGCCGCTACAACTGACAGCCCATATGGGGGCATGCATGTTTTACAATCAGCCCTTGTTTAGATTGAAGACGGACAAATAAAACCAGTAATATAGTTGTGAAACATACCTTTTAATAGAGACATATCCAATTACAATCACGTTGGTTGAAATATGTTTATAATTTTGCGGTTTTTAATGAAGATCAATACAAATAATGCATATGTGTGGCAGGGTAATTACTATGCAAGTATCTTCAAACATATGGCTGTATTTAAACCAAGCATAACATTCACTGCAAATGTTTTACCAGGAGATGTGTTCATAATACATGTTTAAAATGTGTTTGTATTTTTATTGAATCTCATTTTGAAATTTTTATGGTTGCTGAATATTTGTTTCTAATTCACTTCAATCTTCAGTCTATATTTGGTCAGATATTGGCTTTATCTAGTGACAAATTTTCAGTCCATTTCTGGTCAGATATTGGCTTTATCTTGTTAACAAATCTTCAGACTATATCTGGTCAAATATTAGCTTTATCTAGTTTACAAATCTTCAGACTATTTCTGGTCAGATATTGGCTTTATCTAGTTAACAAATCTTCAGTCCATTTCTGGTCAAATATTAGCTTTATCTAGTTTACAAATCTTCAGTCTATTTCTGGTCAGATATTGGCTTTATCTAGTTAACAAATCTTCAGTCTATTTCTGGTCAGATATTGGCTTTATCTAGTTAACAAATATTCAGTCTATTTCTGGATAGATATTGGCTTTATCTAGTTAACAAATCTTTAGACTATATCTGGTCAGATATTGGCTTTATCTAGTGAACAAATCTTTAATCTATGACTAGGTCAGATATTGGCTTTATCTAGTTAACAAACCTTCAGTCCATTTCTGGTCAGATATTGGCTTTATCTAGTAAACAAATCTTCAGACTATATCTGGTCAGATATTGGCTTTATCTAGTTAACAAATCTTCAGTCTATTTCTGGTCAGATATTGGCTTTATCTAGTTAACAAATCTTCAGACTGTATCTGGTCATATATTGGCTTTATCTAGTAGTTTACAAATCTTCAGACTCTATCTGGTCAGTTATTGGCCTTATCTAGTTTACAAATCTTCAGACTATCTGGTCAGTTATTGGCTTTATCTAGTTAACAAAAAAAAATCAGACTATTTCTGGTCAGATATTGGCTGTTTCGTGTTAACAAATCTTCTGACTTTGTTGGTCAGATATTTGCTTTATCTTGTTTACAAATCTTCTGACTTTTTATGTCCCCCACTATAGTAGTGGGGGACATATTGTTTTTGCCCTCTCGTTGGTTGGTTGGTCTGTTGGTTGGTTGGTCTGTTGGTTTGCGCCAACTTTAACATTTGCAATAACTTTTGCAATATTGAAGATAGCAACTTGATATTTGGCATGCATATGTATTTCATAGAGCTGCACATTTTGAGTGGTGAAAGGTCAAGGTCATCCTTCAAGGTCAAAGGTCAAATATATGGGTCAAAATCGCTCATTTAATGTACACTTTTGCAGTATTTCAATATTCAAGATAGCTACTTGATATTTAGCATGCATGTGTATCTCATGGAGCTGCACATTTTGAGTGGTGAAAGGTCAAGGTCATCCTTCAAGGTCAGAGGTCAAAATTATGTGGACAAAATCGCTCATTTTATGAGTACTTTTGCAATATTGAAGATAGCAACTTGATATTTGGCATTCATGTGTATCTCATGGAGCTGCACATTTTGAGTGGTGAAAGGTCAAGGTCATCTTTCAAGGTCAAATATATGGGTCAAAATTGCTCATGTAATGTCACTTCTGCAATATTGAAGCTAGCAATTTTATATTTGAAATGCATGTGTATCACATGGAGCTGCACATTTTGAGTGGTGAAGGGTCAAGGTCAAGGTCATCCTTCAAGGTCAAACGTCATATAGAGGGACATTGTGTTTCACAAACACATCTTGTTCTGGGCTGATATTGGCTGTAATTCCTTAAAAACAGACACTTCTACACTTCTTTATTTGACGTTTATTCAATATTAAGAAGTGACATTCCTGATGCTGGAGCAGTATTGCTTTCTAATTATATACAATTTCGTGGTCCTTTATTGAATGCAAGTGACCAATTGCGAAAACAGTACAAACCAGCACAATACGAAACAATATTTGTTATGCCCCCGGATCGTAAGATCGGGGGTATATTATTTTTGGCCTGTCTGTCTGTCTGTCTGTCATTCACTCATACATTCATTGTGTGTCCCAAAACTTTAACCTTGGTTAAAGTTTTGCAATAACTTTTGCATTATTGAAGATAGCAACTTGATATTTGGCATGCATGTGTATCTCATGGAGCCGCACATTTTGAGTTGTGAAAGGTCAAGGTCATCCTTCAAGGTCAAACGTCAAATATAAGGCTTCAAAGTGTCGCAATAGGGGGCATTGTGTTTCTGACAAACAATCTTGTTTCAATTATTTATGTAACCACACCAACCACAATTTTAATCTTAACACAAAAAAATGAAATAAAATCCATCTACCTAGCTTTCATACTTTTTGAGTTACGGAAGGGACCAGATTCGGGTGAACACACGGACAGACTGGTAGTCAACCTATTGTCCCTTCCGGTTGCGCCGGCAACTTCTTTCTCCGGCAGTATGAAAAACTGCATCTTTATTGGCAACAATATCTGCCATTGAGGTAACAGGTGCCTGTTGTCCTTATGACGAGACTGCGCTTTTATTTGTAAAATATGTGTGATTGATTAACCGTAGTTTCTTTTTATGTCCCCCACTATAGTAGTGGGGGACATATTGTTTTTGCCCTGTCTGTTGGTCTGTTGGTTTGTTTGCGCCAACTTGAACATTTTGCAATAACTTTTGCTATATTGAAGATAGTAACTTCATATTTGGCATGCA
This sequence comes from Dreissena polymorpha, assembly GCF_020536995.1. NCBI lineage: Eukaryota > Metazoa > Mollusca > Bivalvia > Myida > Dreissenidae > Dreissena > Dreissena polymorpha. The sequence goes on along the minus strand of NC_068358.1, from coordinate 136,192,183 downwards.
TGTGTATCTCATGAAGCTGCACATTTTGAGTGGTGAAAGGTCAAGGTCATCCTTCAAGGTCAGAGGTCAAATATATGTGGCAAAAATCGCTCATTTTATGAATACTTTTGCAATATTGAAGATAGCAACTTGATATTTGGCATGCATGTGTATCTCATGGAGCTGCACATTTTGAGTGGTGAAAGGTCAAGGTTATCCTTCAAGGTAAGAGGTCAAATATATGTGGCCCAACTCGCTTATTTTATAAATACTTTTGCAATATTGAAGATAGCAACTTGATATTTGGCATGCATGTGCATCTCATGGAGCTGCACATTTTGAGTGGTGAAAGGTCAAGGTCATCCTTTAAGGTCAGAGGTCAAATATATGTGGCCCAAATCGCTTATTTTATGAATACTTTTGCAATATTGAAGATAGCAACTTGATATTTGGCATGCATGTGTATCTCATGGAGCTGCACATTTTGAGTGTTGAAAGGTCAAGGTCATCCTTCACAAGGTCAAGGTCATCCTTCAAGGTCAAACGTCATATAGGGGGACATTGTGTTTCACAAACACATCTTGTTTGAAAAAAAAACGCACGTCATCTGAACGAGCAGCATAGGTTATTATTATTTTTTATGCAGAATCTATGGAAGCAAAAATTAATTTTTCACATAAAGATGTTGTATGAAATTGTTTGCCTTATTATGTTAAGACAAGTTTCACTACATAGTGAAAAAGAAATATATTCAGCAAATTAAGTGTTTCAAAAGCAACCAAATAAGCATTTATACAACTCATTTTGTTTTATAATGTCGGGAATTATTTCACATTTTAACGATGTCCTGCTTAAGAATGTATGATCATCGTGTTGACAATACATGATACGAGGGTGGTATAAAAATGTGAGTACATTGGCTTAGTACTGAAAAATGCACTTACGTTAAAGTGAATAATCAAGAACGTTTTTCATGTCATGATATTAAACAAATTAAAAAACTAAATGCAAACGCAATTTGTATATGTAAAGGTATAACGAGTAGAATAATCTAAGTTTTACCGTCTTGTTAAACATACAATGATCAACGAATTGGCATAGTCGATCCAAAGCATATGGGGTTTAAACCGGTTTTAGGGCTAGCCGAACTTCACACACCACAGAAATAATCACAATCCAACCGCGAGTTTAAAACAATTGTATTTAAATATACATATACAGTCAGAAAACGAAAACATGAATACCAATTAATGATGCCCGAATCAATATTGCACATGTTAACGTGTTACTGTCTTAAGAAGCGGAAGTTTATCAAAACGACTATGGGATAGGTTTCAAAGAAACGAAATGTGGTCAATATAATAATAACTTAATAATCAAATTTGTTACAAATCTCCATTACTTTGTAAAACATAAAAAGGTGTAAGAAAGATCCTAACTTTTTTTCATCAACAAAACAAAATTACCTCTACTGCGTACAGCCTCTGAAGACTGAACTTTGTTAACATTGAATATTTGAACGTTCAATCAAATACTTTTAATAGACCTTTCTTATAAGTGTCTTCCAATTATTACCCACTTTCTTGCTATATGGTCAGATTTAATATCTCTGCCACAGTCTACTTTCCAGTTCGGATCTTGTAAATTACTGTGATTTAATTGACGATTGGGTCTCAATCTTAATTGATCACGATTGCTAAATATAAATTACTACCGTATACAAGCAGATACAGTGTAATTATAATTGAGCAATTATGATAGGATACAATCGTGATTGTGATGTCTTATACTTGACATTGACGATCATGATCACAGAGGCAAATTGACAGGATTGACATAAATTGGACCGAACTTACTGCTTAGCATACTGTTCCTTGCTACCCCAACACAATATTGAAAATTGTGATATTTTCGTGTCTACAAACGATAGTAATGTATCCCCATCACAAATAGATGTGCATGATTAGATTGTGTTTTAATACGACCTGTTATGGTTAGCCTGATGGATCATTTATTGCAGATTATTGTCTTTATCGTATGGAATGCGTGAAACATTTAAATAAATCTTATAAATTGCCATGTTTGACCTTAATATGACATATTGGCCCGTATTCACCAAACAATTCTTAGACTTAAGGCTAACAATGAAGAAATTCTGTCAATTGGAATATTCAAATACTGCTTAAAATAATTCTTAGTCAAATTTGGCATTTACCACCTCTATCTCTATTCTGTATTCATGAATAAATATAATTACAATTATTCAAAATAGGCCAGGGTTTCAATCTGGGAAACAATCTTGCTATGCCTTACGATTAACTGCAACATGACTAGAGGCTACTTCTTGCAGAAGTATCTTAAGCCGGCCTACGACTCTACATAAAATATATAGTTATTTATATTCAATTGCTGATAAGTTGGAGAAATTAAGACAATTATTTGAAACTTATAATAGTTTTATGTACAAGATTAACATACAACAAAGAGTAAATCAAGTTTTATACGTAAGAAGATTAAAGCAATTATACAAACACACCAAAAAGGAACCTAAACCTTGGGCTGGATTTTAAGTTGTTCGCTTGCGAACTAATGTTAGTATAAAAAATTTCAAGTCAGTTCTTTCATTACTACGATAAACCTGATAAATGCCGCATCCGCGCGAGAAAGAGTTGTATAATTTATGCAAGAGGTTTAAGTTCTTCAACTATATTCATTCACAAATGGAAACATAATGTGAATATCGTGTTCAATGGGATATTTTTAAACGGAGCGTATATAGAAACAAATCAATTAACAAGATTGTAATATACGTATCGCTGAAGAGAATGTGCATGAACGATTAAAATAGTCCACTATCTGCTGCGTCTTAATGACGTTGTATTTGTGCTCATCACAGGTCAGTCAAAATCTGAGGCTGTTATTAAATGCGGGAAAATAAAACTTCTGCTGATAAACAAGTATTGTGGGATGTAGCTCTACCTCGTTCATAGTGCATGGGGTAAAATGTCTGGGAAACTTCTCAACAGATAGCGGCGATCATTTGTATTGACGGGTGCTAACAACGCAATAGTAGAAAGTTAAGTTTCTTTATATTCACAGTTTTCAATTTATACAATTACTAGAGGCATACTATAGACAACAACACAAATGCTTCATAATCTGTAAAACCGAATATAAAAACAACTAAATATAACAAGAACTATCTTTTGAAAAGGTAGTCGGCGTAAATGGTGACTTTGAAATTAAGTTTGCAATTTACGTTTCTAAATAATTAAGTTGAAACAAAAGTTTAACCATTGTGATTTTCTCACTTGTTAGTCGCATATTCACCGCATGAAACGTGTGTTATCAATGTCAAACCACACATTAGTGTAAGTAGATACAAATTATACAGGGAGTGCACATCCCTTATTATGAGTATATTTTTGCACCATCGAAATATATCGTGTGTTAATATTTGATTTTCTTTCGACACATTTAAATCATACTTTCATAGCCGTGTCATGCTAAAATAGGTCTTATGCGTTTCGTCAGCGTATATTAAGCACAACCTGTACATTGGAACAGGCTGGTCAGAGGCGTTGCAGTTATCTTAAAAATCACACAATGTGATATGGTCTTATTATGTTTCTCCTGACCAGACTGAGAGATGCGCATGCTGAGCGGGCACTAAATATAATGGGCGTATATGAAATAAGACCCATTTTCGAATGACGAGGGTCATTAAAAATCTCATCGCGAATTGTAAATGGCACATTTTAGCAAAATGCTTTTTGATACAAAATTGAATTCAAAATAGCACACTTACAAATAAGGGCAGCCTATCCAGGCGTTCAGGAACGATTCCCGGACGTGCTGACCGAGTACGGCAAACTTATGTGGTTTGATAATTTAACGATTTATCTCTTATCGTGACACTTTTCTACTTCGGTAATGTTTTTTCTCTCATCTTGAAAGACAAACGGTGTTTATCGATAGTCAATTATATATTCACCGGACGATTTAGTGAACGAGTACTGACCCTGAAATTCTGCGAGATGGATTTTTACGTGAAATTGTTACTGGGCCACAATTTGTTTCATTTGAACATACATAGAGTATTCTGGAATTCCTTACACTGAACAATACATCCTTTGTGCTGAGCACAGGCACAGTGATGTAGCCAAAACAGAGGTTTTTATCGTAAATCAGCCTATGAAATATTCGAATATATCCATGCGTGTCTGCTGGCGTAATGTACAAGTCATTTAAGGAAAAAAGCTGGGTAAAACAGCTATGCCGAAAAAGCGCATTAGTGCTATATAACCATGTTTAGGTCAGAGTTGTTGACACCGTGTGAACTGCTAGGGTGACAAGTAATGCATTAACAACAAAGTACGGGTCAACAGGGCTGTCTTTATGACTGCCTAATTCGTTAGTAAAAAGTATTGCTTTCAGATTTATTTATTATTTATTTTCATCAATTATCTTATTGTATATTTTGAATTTGTATATGGTGTCAAAAAAAAAAAGAGTTGTGTACAGGGAATTTCCATCATGATATTATATTCTTAGTGAGAAAGGTAATAGATATCCCAACAATATTCATTTAATATGATGTTGATTGCAAATTGTCTTTATATTCAGTTGTCATAACCATTTTCATCATACTTTCTATACTTTAAGAACGTCAAAAAGGGCCATGTTGGTCTTATCTCTATAAATAAACAGGATGATAAAAATGCACAAACATCTCGACCCGTGCGTTAAGACACAATCTTTATACATTTCAATGGCGTGTGTTCATTTCAAAGTTGCGATCAATTTTGTAAAATGAGTTGCGCCTTAAATCATGCAATAGCGAACAACTTCAGTGCCTTCAGCGCGTTGATAACACATGTTACCAAATTTTTGAACAGATACTTTGGTTTCATGATGCTTTAGTAATAAAATCGCTTACCGAAACGCGCATAACGCTTTTACTTTTTAAGCTCAAATAAACGTGTCTGTTGTACCTTCGTTACACTTATACGAATTTATTACATCCAAATTCATAACACAGTAACTGTTTTTAGGACATAGTATTATATGCATAGACATAAACACATGGTCTTCAATAAAACAAACACACACCAAATAATGCATTTAATAGGTGTATGACTACTCAAATTATTTAAGTTGTGTTTTACTGAATAATTGATACTTTAAAGTTGAAATATCTGGCCAAACCTTACACAATTTTACAAAAAAAAACCCCATGTATTGCTGTCCTGCCGTTTTTGGGTGGGACTGCATACCCGTATGGTGAGTAGCATCCTGTGTTTGGCGTCCGTCGTCGTGCGTCTTTTGTTGTCAACTGTTTCACCCAATATTGAGGAAACTTGCTCAGAATGATAATCTTGAACATGTCTAGCATGTGTTCTATATAGAGTCACGTAATAACATGCTGTGGGTGAAATAAATCGTGTATTGCCTACTATAACACAACTAAACAAGTATTTCTGTCAGAGAAATGTAAGGTATAAAGCTATAAAACACAAATTAAAAATCACGTGACCTTCAAGAGAGAGCATATTTATAATAGCTTTACTATTATTCTGCTTTTATGCGTTTATTTTTCTCATTTGTTTTTTCCAGCCAAGCAACTTCATATATTTTGGTATTCTGGCCACAGTTTTACATGCACGGAGTAATGCCATACGTCGCCGTGCTGTGACACACATCCATGATGTAAAATTGGGCAGTTAAAACTGGGTAAACTGGATACGCTTCTTGAAGTAACGAATCTATGACTCACAAAACTGTGCGCTATTAGACTTGTAAATTGCTGCTCATGCGCATAAGAGATGATTAGCGTCATACACTTTCTGATAATCAGAAAAAAATGTTTGTATTGATTCAAATAGGCTTAAGATTATAATGATTGAATATTTCCACCGTAGATTCGTGAAAGATTCCGGACAATTCGGAAATCTGCCATCAGAGTTTGACGGTGCTAACATATTACGTAGACACTGTAATATTGTTTTTTTGATGACGGTTTTTAAAGGGATCTTTTCACGGTTTGGTAATTGACAAAATTGAAAAAGTTGTTTCAGATTCTCAAATTTCCGGTTTAGTTATGATATTTGTGAGGAAACAGTATTACTGAACATTTGCCATGGTCTAATATAGCCATTATATGCATCTTTTGACGATTTCAAAACCTAAAAATTATAAAGCGTTGCAACGCGAAACGATTGAATAATTTGGAGAGTTCTGTTGTTGTCGTTTAAATTTGTGAAACTACGAAGATTGCTTATATAACGTATTAAATACGCAACTTATGTATGCTTGGCAGGATAGCTCAGTTAGCTAATACGTTTTTACTTCAGGATTCCGGGGGTTACTGGTTCGAGCCCTGCTGCGGGCTACTTTTTTTTCCTTTTTTAAATTGTATTTTTAATTTTTTACTGGAGCTTTTAAAATTTAATGTTTACATTTATCAATATAAAGCATTTAATGACACACTTCAAAACATGCCAAAATCTGTGAAAAGGTCCCTTAATGGTCACAACATACATTATAATATAAAAATAGCAAATTAGCAGACTGCTTACTGCTTCTTTAAATGGTTATATGTATTTATTGATTTCAAAACTTCTTGTCAGTCATTCAAATATTCCTGTTTGCATAGATCAATACTAAGATAAAAAATTGTGATAATGTTCAAATAAAGTACCATACACATCCAGTTACTTGAATGAATTAAGGCCTTGTTTTGGAATGAAAGTTAACCATGATATGTTTTTTTCTATGTTTTTGCTATGTTACTTAAAATTGACTCCTTATCTAATACTATTTTATTGCAAACGCAATCATTACAAAATTGTAAGATGACTCTTGGTTGTATCAGTACAGCATTAAAGATTTCTCAACAAACACTGCCCGCGAGAAGGTCATGAATGTATTGACGTTTTTTTAAACAAATTAAAAGGCATTTTCAATAAAAAAACAATTATTAATAAAAACATTTGAAGCAGTAGAAAAATTGGTATTCGCAAATTCAACTACATCGCATTCGTGTATCGAAGAATGTTCGAATCTTTATTTAATCTTAATGTTTAACCCCATTGCTAATGCAATATAGTAATTTATTATGGTACTTATGCCTATAAAACATAATTATATGGGATATGCTGTTGGTAATATATCCATATATGATTATATATACTTGCTTTATGTCATTGAATTAGTACAATATTTTGTTATGTCTTTAAAAGAGCAGTTTTTCCTGAACAGTCGGATATTTGTTAAATCACATCCTGCCCTGAATACGTCCGTCGGTACTGATTCAATCAAACAGATTGATAGTTGAGATAATTGGCATATTGAAGGGTATAATTATCTTGGCTAAGTAAAGTGTCTCTTTGAGTACCGACAAAATGCAAGTCCAGGTCAGTGAAACATCAATTAGCATATGTTTATTTAACTTTAGTACACTAGGAAAGAACTTCAAATTCTATACGTTTGAATTAAGCTATCAATACGCCTACGCTTTGCATGCTTTACGGGCAGATGGTCTGATATTGTTTGAATATATTCGCTCGCTGTTTTCTGAACGAACGATTTAAACAAATACGATTTGAGACGTATACTATTAAATAAAAATAAAATTCAGACTTTGACTCAGACTCAGACTTACAAAAGATAGACTCAGGATTCGTATTCACTAAAGCGTTTGGACTGCAATGAAAAAAAAATTATGACGTTTTTTTGCCTTATGTCAGAAGTTAGGCAATATGACGGTGCGTCTTAACTTGATTATCAAAAATTTAATGTCATCGTTTTAATATTCATTGAAAATGCATCAATACGTGCATAGGAGAATAATAATGTATTACTGTTGTCGAATTGTTTTATTAATCTACGAATAAAGGGCATTAAAACGATGCACTTGTCATTACCAAATGCACACAACATTGTTGTGTTGAAACTCCAGTAAAACATAGACCGACCGACATACAGATGTACCTATGTATTCAGGCGCACCCCTATATCTTATTAAAGGATGTACATTATTTATAGTGCTTTATATTTAGATTAATAAGTATTACATAACATTCAAAATGAATGTTTATTTCTATTTCATTAATGTCTAAGAAACACATACAACTACCAGTATAATGTATATTCACAATGTTTTAAAAATCTCTACTAAAAAAAGTTATCTTGACCCACCGACTAGTCTGTACAATTATTTTTTGAGAACCGATGCGCTACCATTTGCAGAAAACATCGGCATAGAAAAACCTCCGCGCAGAGATTTGACTGGAACATGCATAGCTGGATCAAATCCCTGCCTTCACAACAAACCAAGTGATTTTAGTCTAGCCAGGTGTAGCTAATTTTACCGTTGTTATCTTTACTTTTTTAAAATATGTTACTCTACTTTTTTAGTATCAACCTAAATGTATACACTATTTTCAAAATATAAAATAGAATGAATACAACTCTCATAATATAGTACTTAAACAAATAAATAAATAAAATTCTGCCAAATCTTGTAGGATTTTCTAAAGATGGCAGAGGTTGCATGTTAGAGCAGGGAACGACAACTCTGCATGGAGATAGCATATGTATATGTATACCCTTGTATTAGTAATGAAAACATAATTTATGCGATGAAAACATCTTATAAACATTTTAAAATAGGTTTAAATATTTAGAAAACATAAGGTAAGTCTAAAAATGGTAGACTTAGCATTTGAGATTTACCTTACTGAGTCTGAGACATGCCATTTTATGTTTCGTAAATTAAGTTTTGTAAGCCTGAGTCTGAGAATGAAAATTAACCTGAGTCTATCATAAGAGACATACGTACATAGGTAAATATAGCTCCATGTGTAGTTACATTACAAATCAGAAATCAAATCAGAATGTGTCAAAAGATATTTTATGTGGAATTTTAAATTTTTAAATGTTGAAATACAAGATAAAGCAATAATCGTTATTTAGGATAGGGTTCAACGTTAAAATTGCGTGCTTGAGAAATGCGAGTAAACTTTGAGAATGTGATGAATTTTGTCAAAATTCACATACTGTTTGCGAGTTAAATTTGCTTTAATATTTGGTGCGTAGCATTGTCTAATATTCCTCTACTGAATTTGTTCAAAGTATGCCCTTGGGATCAAATCTGGCCTCATCCTAAAGATCACTTGATTACTATAGTCTCTGATATCACAATTATTTTTTTAAAACAAGAAGAAGAAAGGAACTATTTGACATATGAAATAAATAATCCGAATGAGTACAAAGAAGTCGTTGGAAGTGCATTTTAAGAACATTACATTATGTAAACAAGTGTGGTATTGAAGGCAAACTGCGAATAATTTTCAAATATATGTTTCAATATGTAAAATCTCGTGTAAGGCATTGTACAACCTGTTTAGAATATTTTAGTTATGCTGTCGCCCTAAGTCAATGGAAGGTAATGTCGCCTTTACTATTTTCGCTATTTATTGAAGACCTAGACTTATTTTTACAAGATAATCCCTCTTCCGGTTTGCACATTGATGATATTATACTAATATTGTTGCTTTTTGCTGACGATATGGCAATTATAGGTAAATCGCCTGAAGAAGTACAATCTCATTTGGACAGTTTACTTGAATACTGCAATACCTGGGGACTAAAGGTAAATATTACTAAAACTAAAATTATGGAAACGTGGCCGTCTTTTACCATCAGAACATTGGTCATATAATAGTCAACCAATAGAGGTTGTCAATGATTTTAATTATTTGGGTACAGTTTATAATTATACAGGTAACTTCTTTTTAAACCAAGAATATCTAGCTGGTTAAGCACTATAAGCACTAAATATTTTATGAATTAAATGTAACGAATTTGATTTAAAACCCAAAACGATATGTCAGTTGTTTGATGCTTTTGTTGGTTCAATTCTTAACTATGCATGCGATGTTTGGGGCAACACAAAGTCAAAAGAAATAGAACGAATACATTTGAAATTCTGCAAACGATTGCTGACTGTGAAACAAAACACTTGTAATGCAGCAGTATATGGGGAGTTGGGTCGACATCCTTATTTATTAATCGTTTTATTAGAATTGTAAAATACTGGTTGAAATTTTCAAATACTGATAATATTATTATAAAAAGTGTATATTTACAAGCGCTGCAAGATAGCCACAGGGGACATATAAATTGGGTTACTTATGTTAAAAGGCTGTTAGACACATTGGATTTCCACATGCTTTTGATGCTACTGGCATAGGATTGTCGACAACAGCCCGGTTCTGGACATGTATTGTGTATTTAAACCTGTTTTTGTATATGAACATTACCTTGATCATATTCCTAAATCTCTGAGGGCATACATTACTAAATTACGAGTGTCAGTTCTTCCACTTAGAATACAGACTGGTAGATATGCTTCTCAAAACACACCAAGAAACGAACGGCATTGCCTATTATGTAACGAAACAGATAAAGAAGATGAATTCCACTTTGTATGTAAATGTACTAAATATATCACTATCAGAAAGAAAGATATAAAACCATTTTATTACAATAAATCATATGTATATAAATTTCACCAATTACTAAATGGTAATTACACACATGAGCTATTAATGTTGGCAAAATGTGTTAAACATGCGTTAAAAGCAAGAAATACTTTTTTGAACAATACTTTGTAATATACATACGGTTGTCCTCCTAAACACTGTAACACTGTACGAATACTTCAGATTTGTTATATCTGATCTTCTTAGGCATATAATTAAACGTTATAACTTTTCATTAAGACGTCAATGCAAGTAAAATGAAGCAATGTACAAATATATAATATGTGTAGTATCTTGTGTATTGTAAAACTTCGAAAATTTGATTCACTCAACATTGTAAGTAGAAGTTATAAAAAAAAGTTAAATTAATCTTTTAGTTTCTATAATTTTGATTAGTGAATCCAATTTTCGAAGTTTTGTTGACCTCATGCCTATTGCAATCGAGTAATCTCGCTTTCGGATGTGACGTCTCGACTCAAGGTTGACAACGCGCGTATTGTATGTAATTTGCGGATGTGTATGGAACTATCGATTTTGCATGGTTTAACACGCTGTAAATAAACAATTTTGGCATGGATTTAATGCAAATTAAATTAATCTTTAAATGTATATCGTTTATTGCGGCATTGTTTGCATCAATTTAGAAATTATTTTACTTGTTTCTTTAACCGCTCAACTTAAGGTAATTGAAGGATACTTTAAGTACTCTTTTCAATAATTATAAACTCTAACTTTTTAGTTATATTAGAAGTGTTCTCGTTTGAAAACGGAAAATAATGCCCAACCTGATCCGCTACTACCTGATTTTCATTCCTCAAAATGATAGGGAACTGGTTCCGTATTCATTTTGTCGTTTTTTCGCTTTTGTTAAGCTTTCGATGTTTGAATAGCCAAATCTAACAGCAATGAGGCTAAAGTCTTTTTTGAAGAACCTATAGTTGAATGCAGAGTTGACCTAATTATTCTATTACTCAGCATTTTTTCGGGTAATACAAATAATAGTATTGTGCACATTTATAATTTTTCTTCATCGCACTTGTTAATTTATATAAAATTGAACATTAATCAAACAATAATTATACTAAAGATACACAACGGCCAGAAAGTATTTTGATCAAAAAGCTGTATCACTGCAACACTTATATAAAACCCTGGGTCATGTTCAATGCCGAAGTTTGGGCCAGAGTCTGTTTGCACTTAAGGGCGACCCTAGGGTGACACCGCATTAACACCAAAGTGTCAAGAGCAGTGTCGGTATGTCTACCGAATTCGTGCGTTCAATTTTGCTAGTGGATTATTGTTTTTATATCAGTTCATTAATTATCGTATAATGCATTCTAGTTTGTTTAGACTGTATTACGACACAAATGCAAAGCGAATTTATATTATTAAATTGCATTCATAGAACAATAAGAATCCGACATTCCGGCGACATTTTTATTTATTGTTGACTGGTTCTTATAAATAAAGGTTCCTTATGTTTTCTTTCCTTTCAAGAAGTCTAAAAAGGGGCCTGTTAATTCGTTAAATTGTACTTACATACCTATATAACATACATACGGAGCATACATGCCCACACACATTTTCAACATTTGATTTAAAGCACAGGCACACTAAAATCAAATCGGTTGTGTTGAATTTAAACTTGAGATGAAAAAGGTAAAAAATCAATTGAAAATTAATTTGTTTCTACTGTTATTCAATGCGAATAATTGTAGTGCCTTCAGCAACATTTGCTTTTGAGCATCACAATAAAATCGGATGTGCTCTGTTTAACTAAAACTTGAGATGTGTCTTCAGCGCTTTGATTATCATACAGGAGGGAACAAGGAAGTTTCGTAACTATTAAGTGACTAAATTTAAATTGTGTAGTATCTTCAAATCTATAGAAGGCAGTTCTCGAAATCGCTTAAACTTAACAGGACACGCTTGCGTTATTCGTATTTTAAATATTACTCAAAATCGCTTTAACCGAAAAGCACGCGCCTTTATAATACTTATTTGAACGGTATTAGTTGGTGTTTCAAGGAGAAATTAATTTCATTATGTCTACACAAGAATGGCTTGTTTTGCTTACAGTTGGATTTTTATTGAAAGAGAGCACAGCTGCAGGTAACTTTATCATCATATGACACCTCTTCTTCCTCCTCTTTCACCTCTTCTTCCTCTTCCTCCTCCTCTTCCACTTCCTCCTCCTAATCATCATCATCATCATCATCATCATCATCATCATCATCATCATCATCATCATCATCATCATCATCATCATCATCATCATCATCATCATATCATCATCATCATCATCATCATCATCATCATCATCATCATCATCATCATCATCATCATCATCATTATCATCAATAATATGATCGACTGAATGCTAACTAAACATAATTCGTCAGCGTCTTATTCGGCATATTAATGCCTGTTCGCGTTACTAATTTGATATTTAATTATACCATAGACTTTTGAATGAATTACCGATTGTTGCATGCGAGGACCAATTATTAAGAAGCTACTTTCTACTAATCAATTGACTAGTGTCGTATACCTGGGTAAGTATTTTAACTAAAAATAATTTGAGTTCATTTTCAAGGGTTAAACGTGTCAATTTGACGAGAATATGTCCACAATGATTTATTGAAATTGAAATGAATATACTAGACTATGCAAATCGTATAACAGTAACGACATATACCAAAAAACCTAGAAATGGTCGCGCATTATATGGAACTTTATATCCACTGTATAAAGCATGTCCTATAAACACTGATTCGTTTTTCATACATATTTTTAATATCTCCGAAATAAATATATTTTGCCTATCAGCCGATTTGGGAGAGCCTTCATAAAAGTAGAACTTTAATAAATAAGTTCTACTAATGTATCCGCAAGACCACAAACACAATAGAGCATCATTCTCAAGTTGTTATGCAGAAGTTGCTTCAAATGTATCTCATCAAATCCTGCTTTTCTACACATGATAACATCACTCCTTATATAGTGTGCGAACAACATTAAAAAGACATTCGCTACATAAGCATATGCTAACTTATACAACGAAATACATAGAATACACTACAATATTTAACGGACATATACACATACACGGTGCACGATAAACATATTATTCAATATATTAAAGTTACTTTTCATAATTAGAGCTTCTTGTATGTACTTCAGTCCAGATTCGGATCCCTAATTCGCACATCACGGTAACATCAAACGGAACTTCATGGAAGGACTCGAAAAAGTCAAAGGACTGGACTGCAGATAAGGTCAAAGATGGTATTGAAAATAACCAAGGCAGTGCTGACGATTGTGGATGTTGCGCAGCTTTACAAAGACCGGCATGGGTGCAGCTGACACTGGACAAGACTTATATCGTGGAAGAGATTGTAGTTCTGGGGCGTACAGATATTGGTGTGTAGAGATATACGCTATATCAATACTAACATAAATTACGCAGGTGCATTGATATCAATTAACACATTAATATGATATGTTTGAAACTAACATACCCGATTGCCGTGTAGAATCCGCTTTATAATTGTTTTTTTTTTAATTTTCTCAAAGAATGAGAAGCATAACATATTTATATAAACTATTTACACTAATGCATACAAGTGAAAGAGCACATGCAAGCATAGAAATAACGCATACAATGACCAGACGTTATAATGAAGTAGAAATCAGAATCAATATAATAATAGAAACGTTTATATGTAAATAATACATTATATTGATGGAATATTATAGACCTATTAATATACGCTTTTATGCAATACGTTAAACTTTTACACTAGCCACTTCCCATAGATTATATGTGTATTCTTATACGGAAGTAAAATGAAATAAAACACATATCTAAGCAGCGAATAGCTATAATGCTTGATTGAAGAGTACCAGTAGTGAGACAACATTTGGAAAGGCTGTGATTTGGTTATTGTCCTTTAAAACTATAAATGATACGATCAGAAAATTGCATGCACATCTAAATCTAGACTTCAACTTAATAGTCAGCATAGCAGTTTGAGATTTGAATTACAACGTTATAGCAAGATTGACCTAAACGTTTATATTTCTTTTTTGAGTACATTTTCAGCAACATAACGGTTTGATCTTGAAGGTCGATTTTAATCAATGAATTTCCAATGCACGCATAGATAATATCCCATAACAGCTTTCGGAGTGCTTTTTAGAATAACAGAACCAAACGAAATGCACCATTATTACAATCCCACATTATTGCATAGATAACACTTGTGTATGAATTGGAATGCCTTCATTATTCAGACGCTTGTAAGTATGATCCTTATACAGACTAAAACGCTATTGGTTTAACTGACTTTATCCCACAGCAGTGATCACTTCATTTGTGATGTCAAACATTGCAAGAAATTGTGACGCTGCTTATACATTAACAAGAATTGCGACATCCATGCCTCATGGATATGTTCCTGTTTTTGAAGCGTATTGCTTTTATGTTAAGGTTAGATATGAAAGTGTGTGAATTTTTCTGCTATTAAAACGGGATCAGATCTTGCGGTTTATGCTGGTTGTTTGACTCTGAAGTTGTTTGTCTATTATATGCAACGAAGACATGATGTTATCGGATCCATTTTTTAATAATCGTACCGAATATAAAGCATTAAATTCAGTGCACGTGTTGCACCGCCACAAGCACCATGTCGCCAGCAACTGTCAGAGCACACATGCTTTTGCTGAATAGACAGTAGTTGAGCTAGAGTGATGGAACAATGCAATAAATGTTCATGCGTACTATTATCTGGACGACTTGCTTTTCCGTCTGGTCAATGTTTGTATGCATGACTGTACTATGGTTGGATCTACATTCATTTCCGGATCAATGGTGATTTTGTAAAATGCATAATAAACTGCCACCATTACAGCTTGTTTCCACATTTCATCGGATTTTGAAGCGTCCGCTGAATTGTTTAACCATTTCCTCCCGATATGCAGATTCATTGAACACAACTTCAGCGCCTTGCTTTGCTTTGTGATGTCGTGATATCGCATCACAGATGCTCACACACTGTGTCCGAGTTATTTTCCGGTTCCATATTTGTGTCAAGCTGCTGCAGATTCGCCTATGCCGGAATTAATTTTTTAGTGTCTAATATTTGCGCTTGTTTTTCATGGCCGTCCGTCCCTTATTCATGTATCGCTTGCTCTTATCGTGCGTTTCTGTAGAGCGGTAAGTTTGTTGGTCCAGAATTGTTTCAAGTTTGGTCTATACGATTTCATCGGAACCGATGTTTCTGCACACTATCGAATAATGTCACAAAAATGGTCTCATGATTTCGTCAAAAATCATATTTGGTGTATTAACTCCTCACGAATGGCTTTATATAACTGGCCTTTTTCACATCTAATGTAAGATTACGTAACTTTTTCCAGTTGACACTATCATTATTATTTAGTGTTTTATGGACACTATTTTACAACTGGTTTTTTAAACGATAACATTAACTTTGTTTAACATAAACTTATTTTGGTCATATTGAGTCATATCAAGGAACAAAGATTATTTAAACGTTTTATTATCTACTTAAGTCAATGTTTCCTAAATGTGCACCGTTAAGGTAGGTATACTTGTTTATTGCAGTAACCACTCAGTTTGACAACATCAAATTGTCACTGGGAAGACAGAACAAGTCTCATCAGGACGGAGCGCTCAATATTCAAAACCGGTCTGCGAGGGCAATTCTGGCTCCTCCAAGTGAACTAGATGTTGTACGAGTTTCTGGTGGCACGGGACAAGATATCGATACCTATATGACTATATGCGAGATAATAATATACCGACAAGCAGGTAAAGTGCTTTAAAGCTGACTGTCGTTTTGATTTATGGTAATAATTAACCATTTAAGTTTGTTTTGTTTCATACACGAAACGTTCAGTGGCTGTACACGACGTCGCAACAGTAACGTGATATGTTCGCAATTGATACTTGTAAAGCAGTATTATAACCACGAAAAATTACTTTATTACTTTGCGGAGCGATTTAATTTTAAATTATGGGAGGGGACGGGGTATCATTTTTTTTCGCTTATATGGCTGTTTATATAGTTTTCAAGTACGTGCGCATAAAACAAAGATGTCTAATATACGTCCTGTACGATTTTTTTATTTGTATTAGTTTTTGTGTGTATGTAAATAAATGTCAACTTGGGCTTTGTGTTTAGGACCAATATAATTTTGTTCACACCGATATTATTGCACCTAGTGTTGCGCATAATTAAAAATTAAAAACGTATTACCGCAAAAGTGCTGAAACAGTACAATCATATTTATCAGCGTGTAAAGTTACCTCCTTAATGTTTTAATTTTTGTTCCAGCTGTCTAGGCCTAAGGTTTTACCTTAAACAATAGCTAATATAATGGTGAATAAATTTCCAACAAGTAGACCCGAATGAATAAATCTTAACATTTCATTTTATTAGTTTAAAGAATAAGATTTATCTCTTAGTTTTGTTTACTGTTGTGCGGTGTTTTTAATTTGAATGTACATTTTTATTCATTGAAGTTTTTAGCCAATGCCTCTTTCACGAAATACGTATAGATCTCTGATTTATCATCGCTATTTTCTTCGTTATAACTACATGTGTAATAGTAAATATACTTTTCTGTTGTTGCGTTTATTGACTTTGTTTCAGACAAATATCGATATAGAGTATCCATGAAGTGCTTAAACAGTCAAGTAGGCTAAAATAATGAATCAACATGTTATTTGTTCCAGAGTGTCTACCCGGAAAGTACAGTGTAAACTGTTCCAAAGAGTGCCATTGTCTTTCGGGACCATGTGAAAGTGTCACGGGCAATTGTGTGACTGCTACATGTAAAGACGGCTGGAGAGGACTCGCATGTAATGAAAGTAAGACTAACTATATAATAATCAAGATTATGAACGATAACCACTAATTGAGAACGTTTTCCCATTGAAATGTATAACACTTGTATGGGAATTTCACTTACTTATGCGATTGAAATTAGTTCACTGATAAATAATACCAAATAGCTCATAACGTGTTTGCATGTGTGATAACAAGATATACGTTTGTAATGATGGTTTTCAGTACCGCTCTCAATACATGTAGATTATTCGATATTGCAATAACACAGTCATCTCCAATATGTCACCGTCTTATATTTAACAAGCTAGCGAGAGAAATTAACATAACGCCAATCAGAGCCGTCGACCATCAACTTGATAAATGCGAAAATTATAATATGTTAGCAACTTACCATGATTAAATTACCTGTATTCGATCCATTATTCATGAATAAAAATAAATCTTACATTCGTTAATGTGTCAAAGCTATTATAGATTGTACGTGACATTGTGTGCGCTATTATATCTGCTACATCTTGACTTGATGTAGAGCTACAGTTAAAAATGTATTTATTTATTGCAGTACATTTCTTCTTAGTTCTCTTTTGTAATGATAACCCAGTGCCTTTTTCACGGCTGAACAAGGAAAACGTATCAACGTTATATTTTATCGTTTCTATGGTGTTTACAATGCTGTCTTTGCATGAAAAACGCGTATAATGACATAAATGTCCATCTGAATCTTGGATTATTTCGTGACACGAGTATAGATTTACTTTAATTGCATAGCTACTCATGACTGCATCTTGCTGTCCATTTACAGCATGCGATCAAGGGTTATTTGGTTTGAACTGCTCCTCAGAGTGTCATTGCCTACACGGTGCCAACTGTAACCATGTCGTCGGTAACTGCTCGAATGAGCAATGTGAGCCTGGGTGGACTAACAGTAACTGTAGCGTTGGTAAGATAAGATACAAGAATGATGCTTGCGCGATATTTAATTCATTCGTATTGTTTTTTCAATTTTATCTTATGTAAAGAAAAAATGCAAATGTACATTATACATGTTTATTAAATAGACATTTCAATAAGTATGTCTATAGTGCAGTTAAATAATTTAGCCATTCAAATGCTGGATCAGCTTCCCGAGCATTTGATCATGGCCATGGCATAGCTCATCAGAATGGCAGTGTTACATTACTATATTCCGGCGAATGTCCGATTGGTCATTGTGTCCCGATTCGGCCACGTATATTTATAGCTTAGGTATGTTGAAACAAACGCACAAATTTTTTTGTCATAAGTATTCATTTTGACATGAACAGTTACTTGACTGTCGGTTTTATCAACATAAGTCTACCCAGGAATTAAAAATAACTGGCATGTTTATGATGTTATACTCTTTTAAAATAGATTATACATTTCGCATAAAAAATGGGACTGTTAACGTGACGTAATTTGTTCTTTCTTTGGGGTTTCATTATAGCTCATTATGATACCCCCCCCGCACTGCGATGATAAAATAATGATTTGGTGATAATTCATTTGGATTTAAATCTTCTTAAAGCAAATACCGAGAATAATTGCCACAGCAATTTCCTCCACATTATAGAGTTATTGCAGTTTGTTAATTGTGATAATGAAAGAGAGTCCTGATTTCATTTCACAAGTAATAAGAGGTGTTTAATTAGAATCGGATAAACATCATGACCTAAGAGCATTGCTAAAGAACCATAACTCTTGCTTTGAAGATAGCAGCGCATTGTTATTTATAAATTACATGTATTTATTTTTCCGGTCGTTAGGGCGCCGACAGCTGTTTTTTTCGTTTTGGTCGGGGTATATCTCGAAATATATAATAGGTTTGAATTTTAAACTTTGAAGGAAGATATATCGAATTGTGGGAAGTGAAATGCACTAAAGCTAAACCCTCGCTAACAAAGTGTTTAAGTTATTGCTCTTTGTTTCTTTGAAGTATTATCTTGTCCGGGCATCTCTTAAAAACTATCATAAGTCTTTTGTATAACTAAAGATTATAAAACCGAACTAGCAATGTCGTCGGACTAAGCGACATGCTTGTGATGTTTCAGGAAAACAGTGACAGTGCTTGATGCTATTGGCTCACTAGTTCTGTGGAAATCTGTTTCCTACAAACATTATTAACTAAAGCAGTGTATTTAATTTTAAAGTATATATGTCTAATGATAGTTTTTGATCAAATGTGATCAAATGACACTTTAAGGCGCTTATATAAAAGTGTGCATCCAAATGGGTCCACAGCTCTGAATGCGTTTTATGTTTGTTTCATTTTCGGCGTTGTTTTCAAATATGGGTTTGGACACAAATTTATTGCGATAATTAAATGTAGCGGGAAAGTGACTTCCAGTAGAATTTCGAATATATTTGTGGTTTAGGGAATGCAACTTACAACAACGGTTTAAAGTATTTATGAACGATTTTAATGATTTATTCGTATAACTTATAATTAACGGCCAGTGAAGTAGTATGTAGTAAGTTGCATCAGCGCGTCATATCTGCCATATACTAAATTGTTCATGCTTTATAATTACCAGAACGATACAGAATTAATAGTATATGTTTGAAATATATACGTAAAATATAATATCAAATTAAATCATATTATATTTCCTCTCATAAATGTGTACAAATAGTATTTCACTTTGAAAGTGTCTTACCAACAAAGGAATTAATACAAGCTTGGGAGTGTGAAAAACAGCTCCAACGACTGAGCTTCTTTTTATCGATAAAGCGCGGCTGAGTTTATACAAACGCAGAACTTTACTCAATGCATGTGCTAATTATGGTAAAATCTTGGTCGCGCTGTACTATTTGTTAAGACTTATATACGGATCATATATTACAACTGATACAGCGATTTTCAATCAAAATTTTGAGTAATGATGTCCGAACAATCTGGTAATCGGGAATTATTGTTGATAGCCGATGAGCAAAAATCGGGGATACGATCTTTGTCAGGTTATTTTTTATATTCATAAACATTTATATCAACGCTGATTTTCTTTTTTTAAAGAAACTGTCGGTATGTGACATATTTCCAACATATGGTTCATTACTCTAAATGAGTGGTCATATGAATTTTCTCTGATCTACCAGTCTCGTTAATAATAACTAACCCAAAGTATGCGGGGAAAATCTGTTATTACTATATGTTTCTGTATGTCTGTCAGTCCGTCACTAGTCGCATATTTGTCGTCATAAACCGTTCAACGTACAACAATCAAACTTTTATGTTTTGTTTGGCGGATATAAAGTTGTTCATGTGCGAGTTTTATTATCCTCAGTTAAAAATTTACAAAATTTTGCATTTTACAATTAATAATTTTTGTTCTAGACTTATTATAATTTTTTTATATCAACTATCGACATTAATGACAAAAATACATCGCTGAAACCACAAGGGCGAAGTCATATTTGGTATGTTACTATTTCAATTGTTTGATTTATAGATTGTTATTAAGCACTTTATTCAATTTGTTTTTCTTTTATTTTTGTAACACAGCCTGTAAACATGGTTTCTACGGACCGAGCTGTTCTATGGAGTGTCACTGCGACAAATGTAATCCCGTCAATGGATCGTGTGTGATGTCTCTTCAATGTCACGCTGGGTACAGGATGGAAAATGGTTTCTGTAAACGTAAGAATGTATTCTGTTTATGGATTACATGTGAAAGCCCCATGAAGCTTGTACTTTTACTCACTGAACTCACATATGAAAATACCATATGTACAATATGCAGCTGGTTACATAGCTAAAGTACAATTTTATCCATGTATTCTTTCAGCCCACGAACAGATAGGAGGCAGTACAACCTTTAACGCGATTGGAGTTGTTAGTGGTTGCATCGTAGCTGTTGTAATCATAATTGGAATTACTTTTCTAACCGTATATTACAGGCGACAACAACTTCATGCGTAAGTTACTGCTGCATTTAAAAATAATAATAATAATAGTCGCCGAAGTTTATTGATTTGATTGTTCAATAAAGATCTTGTTCCTGTCAAATCGTGTAATTGATTTAATTTCAGCGCCAAAGGACATTCTAAATTATCTTTACCGGATCAGATAGAGGCACGTTTCAACAATGGATTTGATCATATCAATCGGACTAATGATGGCAAAAACGTCTTAGTACAATACAAAGCGGAAGTCGCATCAAAAAGTACATGTGCACATATTTTCAAAATATACATTCATATAGCTTAATATGTTTCGTGCTAGATTTCCACAAGCATAAGCGAAACTAAGACTATGTATTGAACAATAGACATCATCATAAACTTATTTAGTTAAAACTATGAACGATTTACTGCACATATAAGTTTACACATAACATCACAAATAATCTAAGGGCGTATACGCATCTTCAAAATGATGATTTATATAAACAAGCAAGTTTATATGTTATACAACTTTATATTAAATATAGCATGACCTATGCTTTGAAAATCTTGCAGTATATTCAGTTATATGACTTCGTTTGCTGCAACTATGCTTACAACATGTCTTCTTGAATTGTAGACGTCTGCCGATTATTTTCTGGCAAAGAAAATCTCGTTCCCTGTGATGACAATGATTATTACAGCTTCAGGACACCACTTGGCGTTGGTATAAAAATCCATGAACTCTGGGACTACATTCACGAGAAGTGTCAAAGTTCAACATTCTTTGAAGAAGAGTTCAAAGTAAGAAACAGTCGCAGTATAAAGTTTAAATAGTAGTTAAATGTCTTTATAAACCATATCGCATCATTAGCATTATTGTATTGTAGAAATTCAGATGCGGGCTTATTCATAAGCATGATGTAGCATCGTCCGAAGAAAACAGAGGAAAGACCCGCTACAAGCAGATGTATGCATGTACGTTAGTTTTTTTTTGAATACATTTTGTCAAGTCCATTAACTCAAGATATTTAAGGTAAAGTACTTAAAATACAGTATCGTAACCTAAATGTGACAATTCCTTGCTTTGGGGGAACTTACAATATTCATGAGAGTTCATTTTAAAAGCAAAATGGCGTTTGATTAAGTAACGGTAATGCAGGGTAAACTGGAAAGTTCTATTCTTTTCAGACGACCATAACCGTGTGCCCTTGACCAAAGAGATTGATGGAGATTCCGAATATATCAACGCAAGCTATATACACGTACATGTTTTATTTCGGTTGAATCATTATCATCCTGATCTTCATTATGATCAATCCGAGTTTCTTCTTCCTCCTAATTTTTACAGATATTCTTGATCAGTTACGCTTAAAGAGAGAATGTACGCAAGAAAAAATAAGAACTATGAATAGAGGAATAATAATTCGTAATTTGATACTTTATTTAGATTTTGTTTGCATTTTAGGGCTTTGAAAAGGCAAAGAAATTCATCGCGTCACAGGGTAAATAAAAACATTATAATGCTTTTATAAAAGGTCATACTAGTGTATTTCGCGTTTGTTTAAAATTATTATTTCCTTTCGGTTTAAAAAATAATGTCGCAGAATACATTTTAATATTAATTAATATTAGCTCACCGATAAGTATAACATACATTCTTCGATTCTGTTTTAAAAGGGACGACAGAGAAAAATTTAGTTGACTTCTGGTCTATGATATGGCAACAGAGAGTAGACAAGATTGTGATGCTGACAAATTTGATTGAAATGGGAACGGTATGCGATTTATATCTGATGTTGAAGTTTCGGTCCATATGAATTTAAACAAAAAAAAATGAGCATATTACAAGCAAATGCCTGATATGCGGTTATTGTTGATTCATATGTTGGCCATCATATTAAAGTAGACTGCTAAAGACGCGTTGATAGTGTATCTATTTTAAGTTAATACAATTGTACAGTGCTTGACAAAACAGTTTATAATGCAGATGAAATGCTTACAATATTGGCCCGAGGAGTTGAATAGTGTGTGCAAGTACGGACGTATTGACGTCAAGTACATTGATGTCGAGGAGATGTTTGATTACAACATCAGGACTTTCACAATCAAGAAGGTCTGTTTTAATTCATTGTCGTTACTGTAACATGTCTACCGTGGATAAGTATTTGATTGAATTCGATACATGTTGTATTGAACGAGAAATATGTTAAAGATATACAAGCTTTTCTTCGAACATTTATAATTTAGTTTGATAATGTGTACCTAAACATTTTCGGTATTCGTTAGTATTAATTTATGTAAACAGGGACATGATGCCAGGCTGGTAAAACAGTTTCATTTTAAGTCATGGCCAGACAAAGGTGTTCCTGACACGGCCTGGTGCCTAGTAGACTTTTGGAGAGCGGTGAATACTCAGGAGGAGCACCAATCACCAATTCTTGTTCACTGCAGGTACACCAGTACACATTCAAACATAAGATAATTGATACATGTATTTTGATTTAAATTCATACTGTTGTTGTTAGAATTAGAAACAATGCTACTCAATATTCGTTGAATCTCATCGAAGATAACGCGTTGTATTAACAGCGCAGGTGTTGGGCGAACAGGAACATTTATTGCTCTCGACAATCTTATTTCACAAGCGCAAATTGAAAGCTGTGTAAGACCATTCCAGATTGTCGAAGCATTACGTGAACAAAGGGTCAGCATGGTTCAAACAAAGGTAATGTGCTATTTACTTCTAAACAATTCATAGCTATAGATCAAATAGTGGCGCCTGTGATGGTATCGAGCATGTGTTTCCATCAATATCTTTAGAAAGAATAAAGGACGTTATATATCTCAGGTAAATGTATGAGAACAGTACGCATTCAATGTTGAACATGCACGCGCTTATTGTATTTTACAACTTTATGCCTTAATACTTTATTCGTCTGTATACAGGAACAATACGCCTACCTACACGAGGCTCTGGCGGAAGCTCTCCTGGTGGGGACACACCACGTGATGAAAAGACAGTTCGAAAGTGTCCACCGGTTCATGAACGCAAAAGATAGTATTTCGACACTCACCCGACTTGAAAAACAGTTAGAAGTAAAATAATCTTAAACATTAAGTATTAGACTTTATACAGAAAAATGATCAGTCCGACTTTCTGCAGTCTACTATACTGGCTGTGTCTGGACTATTCGGAGGCAATGTTCTTGGCAATTCCTACATAAATTTGTTCAGTATTATTGACGCATACGTTGTTTGATTATGAATAAGCATTGACTTATTTTCGTACTAGTGTCACCTTAAATTTATGGTTGTCCAATATTTCGGTTTTGCCTGTTTCGTCCCTTTTACTCTTACCTAAAAAAGACTTGTAATTTGACAGGAACTCAGGTGTTTCGGGTTAATAAAACGACAATGTTAAACTAACATAGCCGTATAACAGATTTATGTATTGCCAACTTAATAGTACCACAGTACACCGATACATACACGTGTTTAATGTAATATGAATCGTCAACAAAACTCACATATCGTATCATGAAAGAAAACTGAAACATGCCTTTTTTCTTTAAAAAAGAAATCTTGAATGCATCTCATCAGCTAACTAATAACATTATCATACGCACATTCCTCAAATTAATTGAGCATAAACAATTCTAAATAACATCAAATTCAACACATACGGGCGATATTAAAAATACATATGTGTCTGCATTTGGAATATATGGAACGATTTGTTACGATATCATATGGACTACTGAATAAATATTTCGAGATACATCTCAATTGTCAGACGTATTATTCAAATATTAAATCGTACATGTCGCCAACTTGCTAATGAAATATTGCCCAGATGTCATTGTTTGCACTGTGCATTTTGAATTTCAGTTGTTAAAACAAAGTGTTGAAAGTCGTGGGAGACATTTGCAACTAGGGGCAAGACCGGAAGCAGAATATGGAAATAGTGGACCACACGTGACTGAAAGTAAGAAGCGTTACCTTTTTTTGAAATGCAACAATAACACAAAAACACTTCACCATCCAGTTTATGTGAAGATATAAAGTACACATGTATGTTGGTTTGTATTTGTAGTCGATGTATATCGACCACAACAGCAAAGAAAGAGTGAACCACCAGATGAAATTAATATCCATGTAAGTTAAGTTTACTTAACGTTTCAGTTAAGTTAGTTTATATGGATATTTTAAGGTATTACTATTTTGTTCAAGTTTTATAGTGTTCATGGATCAAACGTAAAAAATGTAATAACCAGTGTAATAGCCTTATGTGGCACATGGGATAGTGCATGTAAACCAATACGTGCTTGTATTAGTTGTTAGTATTTTAAACAGTAAATAATGGAAGTGACATACCACGTAATCAATATAAAATCAGACATAGTTGTTAATAAAAAATTTAATCGCTGTAATCTTGCCACTCTTTACGTACATCGCACAGACATTCAATGGACTTACGGGAACAATTGTGCTTCGCAAACCGAACGAACAACAGCTGCCTATGTTTTGGTCTCGTCTCAAAAAGCTCGGCTCGAAAACGTTGATTGATCTTGCTTCGGGTGATATCGAACTGGTATATTACTTGCGTATTTTAGATAGTGTTATTTTATATAAAAATCGGGGTTGTTCAAGTGTTCGTTTAAGCGTAAAATGGTACGTTGTTTTACCAATAGAGTCATGATTTTTTATTGCAATATATTGTTTGTGTCAAATGTTTAACATCCGTAAATTACAAAATTCTGCTCGTTAACAATATAGATAAATATAAACATATTTTTAGCTGAGCTTAGTGTTCGCAATATATTTATTAATTTACCATGTATCCCACCTTACGGCGTCAGTAATTAATAATATCATGTTTAACCGAACACATATATCATGTTAATGCTAATATATCCTTACATATGTTTAATACTTTCTGTTTACAACGCTAGAAACACCTACTTATAAACAGAAAAGACGGGACACATGCATTAAAAGGCCTATCTGCTATCAAAGAGGAACACAAAAATGGATTTGTTGAAATAACGTATTCCATGACCAACGAGGTATTTTGAAAAATAATGATTATTTAATCGTTTTTTACTAGTTCAAATTATTACACGTTCGCATGATTGTCTTTGTTTACTTATTTAGTTACTTTATATATATATATATATATATATATATATATATATATATATATATATATATATATATATATATATATATATATATATAACAATAGACTTTCCGCGACAAAACGATAAAACACTTCGTGCTGACTTCGTGGAAAGAAGTAGATATACCGACAGACAAGAAACCATTGCTTGAGATGATAGGTGCGGTGTACACCTGGCAATCCGAACTGACAGAGGACACACCGATTTTGATATTGGACAGGTTAGTAGAGCTAAGATACAAATGTTGTTTTTTAATTAATTGTAAAGCATGTTCAAATGTAATCTACTTGGAATACTCACCAAATTAATTAAATATCGATAGGTCAAGTGTACATGAAAGTATTTTGTCCTTACAGTGTTTGAAATACATAATCGATATGTTATTTCCGAAAAACAATTATTTGCAGTTGTGGATATCGGAAATGCGGAGTCGTCGCCGTTTTATTGAACGAGATTTATCGCATATTAGAACAGAATGGGCGGATCAACATTGTACAATCAGTCAAGACGATGGTGCACGAAAATAGCCTTCTAATCCGCAGCAAGGCATGTTTACATAATACACTTGCACTTTAACGAATCGATTGGGTAGTTTTGTGAGTAGTTGAAGAAAGTCTTTTTTGAAATGAAGTTTACTCACTGTACGAAACGGTTCCTGCTTTCACAATCATATACATTGTCTTTTACAGATGCAGTACAAGTTCTGCTATGATGTGATATTGGACTTTGTTCAACAGCAAGGGGTTTATCAGAATTATTAATGTTAGAATAGAATGTCGTATAGTGTGCTGTATTGCATGGGCCATTTGTGACTTGCAAATAGGAACATAGATATGTTGTAAACGATATTGTTGCGTCTGATGTTTGCATGAGTTACCGTATTTCTCGGCGGAGCTGACTACGCCAGCTTTTCACTTTACGTGACCTTTGTTAGCGTCCAATAGAATTCAAATAAAACTTCCCGCGGCAAAGTAGGGATGAATACACTTCATTGACTGCATTGGCTGATTTGATAATACCACTAGAACATTGGAAACATGTCCGCGTCTTTGTAACACTGTTTTACTGCCTGTTCAGCATGAAACAGTTTTATCTCTAATAAAAAGGCTTAATAGATAGAACAGTTTTACACTCAATCTCGACATCAATACAGTTTGTGCGTGCTACTTTTATTTTCAGAGGATTGCCAGCGCGAGATCGTTGTGTACTTAAAGGCCATGTTCTCATATTTAGTACTGACTTCCATATTCCTGTCAACATGTTATATGTAAAAGTATAAAGAGCAGTGGAAGCGATGCCTCACTTTAATGCATTGCATTTCAACCCGCGAGGTATAGGGGGTCAGTTCGCGGTTAGTGTGTTTGAATGTCAGAGTTTATATAATATAGACGCTATAGCGTGAACTAGGTGAACTGGAATTTTCTTTACCAGAATGAAGATATCCAGCGATATTATTGTGGCATGTCAATAATAGATTTCAACAATACCATGATAAATATTATTTGTAATTAATTAACAAGAATTATTCCATCATATTTACTAATGTATTATTGCATCATATTGACTAATGTATTAAGTATGAGCGCGATGATTCTCGATACTGTTAATAATCGAATCAAATAGCAATGCCCGATAAACCACTAAAACAGGTTTGTTCGAAGAACGTGCGTATACATATGTAAAATATGTACGGAGACTTCGCGTGTGGCCGGTTGACTTTGGTTTTCTGTTTTGTATCTATAGGTTTATGACCAGCAATATAAAATAATGTAAAATAAGCCACGAAAACTCCGCGTAACATCCCGTACTGCGTGTGATGCAGCTAAAAACTGCACAGAAAAAAATATTATCTATCCTTGATCTCATTCATTTAAATCTTTACCTTCCATAAACTCCAACCACAATCAACGCCGTATATCTTTTTTAAAGATATTTCTTGTTTGTAATATTATAGGTTTCTTTCATAGGATTAATTCATGCTGTACATATACAACTGTATTAGCATTTTGCACGTGATTATTTTGAGATGAATAAAACAGATATCGTTACTTAAAACCTTATTTGCTACAGAGTGAATTGTTTGATGCAGGTTAAAAGTAATACCATGTTGCAATACAATTGCGTAAGGACAGTATATATAAGGTAAAAGTTAAACATGTATTGCATGTACATTTTTTGAATAATTTTGTTTTCTTCAATGTTTGAAGGCAGAAGTATTGGGACCGGTTACAGGGTTCGCACAGGGCTTGAAAAGTGCTTGAAAACGAGTCCTAGGCTTGAAAAGCCCTTGAACTAAGATTGGCCTTGAAAAAGTGCTTGAAAAGTGCTTATTTCATGTAAAAAAGTCTTGAAAATGTTTATTTCTGTTCAAAATTACTTTTATCATCGCCATGAATTTTAATTGTTCTTAAGGGAAATATTACGAAAATTATCCTAAATTCCTTCGCGCAAAAAGTTGAGTACGAAATATAAGTTTCGTACAATATTGGGTTTGAAACGTTAAGTGTACACGTCACAGATTATGTGTACTAGGTCAGAGGTTCTCCATTGTGATCAATTTTCGCGAGTAGTCTCATTTATAAGACGCGCAAAGAATTTAGAGATACTTTTTATATGGGCTAAATTCTTTGGAACGTCTCATCGTTGAAGGACCTTTTTAGTGGTGGAAACCAGAAAGTTTAAATTTTCATCAATTTGCGTAAAATTGCAAAATAACATTACCAACTCATTCAGTTTTAATTCAGAAGTTCATTTTTACATCAAATATCGTCGATTCGAAGTTAGAAAGGCATAAATTCTTCAGTTAAACTTGTGCTTAAATCGCAAAACAGTCACTGACCTGTAGCCATGTCATGAAACTGATTTAAATATGAACCAATCAGAAGAAGGCATTACGGTGTAACGTGTACGCGTAATTTTATTTAACATGAGCTTTTAACACCGACGTTTACCTAACTAGATCTAGTATGCTAATCTTTGTCGATTTAATAATCATATGTTCAAAACAGATATGGTGCAGTTTCTATTCACTGTTCTAAGTTTCAGGAAGTGTTTATGCATGTCTTTTTCGCACCTCTGTCTGTGTTGTTTTATGTACTTACATTCTACGTTACAAAGGACGGTATACTGTACGATCTGTATCAATATTATTTATGTACAGTATCAAAATAAAAGATGTACTTTATTTCAGAACTTTTTATACGCCCGTATAAAATACGGGACGTATTATGTGAAACCCCTTGGCGGGCGGGCGGGCGGCGGGCGGGCGGCGGGCGGAAAACATCACTTTGTCCGGACTCTAATTCAAATTGTATTCATCCGATCTTCACCAAACTTGGTCAGCAGTTGCATCTAGTTGATATCTAGGCCAAGTTCGAATATGGGTCATGCCGGGTCAAAAACTAGGTCATAGGGTCAATAAGTGCATTTTCAAAGGGGCCACTTTGTCCGGACTCTATTTCAAATTGTATTCATCCGATCTTCACCAAACTTGGTCAGCAGTTGCATCTAGTTGATATATAGGCCAAGTTCGAATATGGGTCATGCCGGGTCAAAAACTAGGTCATAGGGTCAATTAGTGCATTTTCAACGGCGCCACTTTGTCCGGACTCTAATTCAAATTGTATTCATCCGATCTTCACCAAACTTGGTCAGTAGTTGCATCTAGTTGATATCTAGGTCAAGTCCGAATATGGGTCATGCTG
The DNA here is from genome assembly GCF_020536995.1 of Dreissena polymorpha. Taxonomy (NCBI): domain Eukaryota; kingdom Metazoa; phylum Mollusca; class Bivalvia; order Myida; family Dreissenidae; genus Dreissena; species Dreissena polymorpha. Next base: position 136,161,992 of record NC_068358.1, on the reverse strand, counting down.
GGTTAAAAACTAGGTCACTGGGTCACTTAGTGCATTTCAAGGATTTAGCATGGTGTCCGCTCTCTAATTGAAGTATTTTTCATCCGATCTTCACCGAATTCGGTCAGAAGTTGTGTCTAAATGATATCTAGGTCAAGAACAAATATGTGTCTTGGCGGGTCAAAAAATAGGTCACAAGGTCACTTAATGAATTTCAAGCATTTAGCATGGTGTCCGCTCTCTACTTGAAGTAGTTTTCATCTGATCTTCACTGAATTTGGTCAGAAGTTGAGTCTAAATGATATCTAGGTCAAGAACAAATATGGGTTTTGCTGGGTCAAAAACTAGGTCACTTAATGCATTTCAAGCATTTAGCATGGTGTCCGCTCTCTAATTGAAGTAGTTTTCATCCTGTCTTTACCAAATTTGGTCAGAAGTTGTGTCTAATTGATATCTAGGTCAAGTTCAAATATGTGCTGCTTAATTTTCAAAAATATATCATTTTGCCACTCAAATGGTAAAGCTATCAAGTTGTCCAAAACCTTCAAACGGGCGTATCTTGTGACAGTTTGGCACTCTTGTTAATTGTCAATTTAGAAAAAAAACAATGCTAAATTAATCCAGAAAAGTATAACATCGGTTTACTATGTAACGCGCTGCACCACAACAGACGAATGCAAACTGTATTTAACGCTGTTTATTCTTCCACTTTAAACCAGATGCTTTACATCGAGGTCGTGTTATTGATTTAAATCTACACAGCGAGCGAATCGAGAGATATTGAAAAATTGAATAGTGGTTGGATTTAAATTGCTCAGGCGTGCAAAATTCAAAGTGTCATTACATAATTTTTACGGAACATTATCGAGAAATGAATTATCTACACAGGTAGCCCCTATGTAAATATTATTGCAATCCGTTGTTATTAAGTGTCTTATATCGGGGCTTGAATGTTGCGCACAAAATCCTTGCGCAACAATATAGACAAAGAACAAAAAATCCCCACCACATAATTGGTCTTTCAACCTTTGTACGCTCCAAATATTACCCATATAAAAAGTAGCTTAATATTTAAGAGCGTCAAAAATTTGGACTATTTTCGCGAGTAAAAATGCAGCGATGGGGAAGTGTCGTTTCAAACCAGAGTGGTTAACTGAATATTCCTGGTGCTACTTTCTGGTCATAAACACCGATGAAATGCAGAAAAATGCTTAAACAATTACAACTTATACGATACGTCAACATTCTTTTAATATGAATATTCATGGCGCTATTTTCTGGTCATAAACAATTTGTCAAAATGACGTTAATCGTTATGTTTTGCGCGAAACTTATGAATATTCCTGGGTACAGAAAACAAATGACATTCGAAAAGCACAATGTTTGGTCTATATGAAGACCAATGGTGTCGGGGGAATGGGGGAAAGCGCTTTGAAAAGCCACTATAAAGGGGAAACCCACAAAGAAAACATGAAATTCAGAAGCAAACAGGGTTCATGCAATGTGTTTTTTGGTGAAACAGGAAGGTACTATTGTTAAAACTGATGAATCTAAAACAGACATAAACAACAACAGCCCTGTGAAATACAAAATGTTATAGTAACTGACTTCTGTTTAAATAACATGAACTAGTCTGTTTGATGTGAGCATAGAAAGAGACAATGTGTTTGTTTGTAATAACTTTAAAAAGTAAATACATATGTGAGACTCATTGAGTTAAGGATGGATAACATGTATTTGTATGTAATGACTATAAATAACATGTATGAGTTATTGTGAAATAAGTTTAATGTGTTTGAGCAATTAAATGATATAGACTGTGTTAATCTGGCTTGAAAATGCATTTTTTTAAAGAAAACTAACGTACGGTTCTCGGCCTTGAAAAATGAAAATTTGGCCTTAAAAAGTCCTTGAAAAGTGCTTGAATTTAGGTTTGAGATTTCTGTTTGAACCATGGGTTACAATTTTTATAAAAAAAATATAAAAGCCTGTGCAATTTAGAGACCGAATGACGAAACATCCTCGAGCTTCACGCGGGTAATCTGCAATTAACGGTGTACCCTTGATTGCATTTCAATATTGACACTGACGATTGTTTAAAACTTTACCTTCGGATTGCTCGAACCGGTCGCTATTTTGTTACCTGGACCGCACGTGCTTAATATTGACCGACCACGTCTTATTCGAGGACTACTTTGAAAGGTGCGGTTTGCGATGAATGTTTTTTCAATTTTGATTCTAAACCATTATTAAAAGCTCTAACAAATTATTTGTCATTATGCTATTATTTGAAATTATTCGAATTTATATTTTTAGTGTAAATATTTTCTTGATTAGGGATTTATTCATACTTAATTGATAGTGAAAAAGTGCCGAAACTTTTGAAAACAAGATATATCGACCAATTTCGGATACATACATACATCTTTAAATATGTGATTAATTTCCGTGGTTACACACATTTGTAACGATATCCAGTAACTTTATATCAACATGCCGATAGGC
>NC_068358.1:136144508-136154508 GCF_020536995.1 Dreissena polymorpha | reverse complement strand
CTATATGTAGTATTTCCAACTTATTTTTCAGCTGTTTTCCTTTGTTATCTAGCTTATATTTAGTATAAAAAGGGTAATTCTCGAAAGCCAATATATACTATAAACATGTTGCAAGTAAGATGTAATATTGTTTCCTTTTACAAGATAAAGTTTGATTACTAAATTTTAGCCATTTTAAAGTAAAATTCTCAAAACCAATAATTCTGTTCATGCGTGATAATTCGAAAAGAGCTACGAAGCTTTATTCCTCATATTTCAAGAAGGTACACTAATATTCACTTTTTCTTTTTACATGTCATTAGAAGGTCATACACGGTTAAGATCAACAGAACGAGTTCTATAAACCATGTGACCAATTTACAAGCAATCAAGATAAATTGCAGCAGAGTCTGAGTAGCTATTCTAGCACAACTTATAACTATATGTTGCTTCGTTTGAATTCATTAAGGTTTGAACGGTAACTTTGTGCACATAAATTTGTTTTGAGCACGCTTGCAGCCTATTCAGTTGTATTGATTACTAAAAATAATATTTCCAAGCAATGGTGATGACTGAATTGTTTTAGCGACCTGTGTAGATGGCGTCTCAGGCGCAAGACCTATATCCCTAGCTCTAAGGCGAATTTCCGATTCAAAGGTCAAAGCTTAATGTCTGGTAACGACACGGATACAAACGGATACAAATATGCACACAACGAATGAATTATCTACCAGTTAATTATTTCATTATATGATAGCACTGCGGGGAATCACGTGATCACAAAAATACATCGTACGCACAAAATGGTGGAAAAATTAAGCTCTCGCTTAATGACGAACATCAAGGTATTCTAATATTTTATAATATCAAAATAAATGATAACTATGCGCAGAGTACCCGCTTAGTCGCCTCATGTACTCTTGTAATTGTCGTTTTTCTTAGATTTCTGTAGTTTTCTCAAACATTCAGGAACAATAAACAATGCAAATTGTATATCGTCTGAACATACTTTATTTTTATTTTACTTTACAAGAGCAGTTTTTTTATGAACAGTTAAATAACATCCTCCTCTGAATACGTGAGTCAGTGCTGAGTCAATTAAACATAGCGATAGTTTAGATAATTGGCATATTTAAGGGTATCATTATCTTTGGCAAGTTAAGTGTCACTTTGCGTCCCGACAAAAGGCAAGTCCGGGTAAGTTAAACATCGATTAGCATCTGTTTATTTAACTTTCGTACACTGGGAAAGAACGTCAAATTCTATACGTTTGAATTAAGCTATCACTACGCCCACGCTTTGGATGCTTTCCAAGCTGATGGTGTGATGGTGTGATATTATTTGAATATATTCGCTCGCTGTTTTCTGAACGAACGATTTCAACGAAGAACACAAGCCGTATTCATCAATAATAAAATTAAACTCAAACTCAGACTTTGACTCAGACTTACAATAGACAGAGTCAGGATTCGTATGCACGCGTTTGGTATAAGACTACAATAAGATTTGTAGTTTTTATGACGTTTGCAATTATACGTGCAAGGGATAATACACTGGTATTACGGTTGTCGAGTGTTTTTATTAATTTTCGAATAAAGTGCATTAAAACGATTCACTTGTCATTAGAGCTGTAACGATTCACCCATCATTCGATTCGATTCGATTTCGATACCAAATGGTCCGATTCGATTATTTTCGATTCGATTCAAATTTAACTATTTGCTGCTTATTTTGCAAACTATTTCATCATTTATTTTCATGTTTTGTATGTCCAGGGCATGAATTAATATGTTTGGTATTTGTTACTAACTTTTTATGTTGTACATTTAAAGTGTTTATTTTTTTTAAACAATTTAAAAACGCAACCTTGTTTTATAAGTAACAAATTTATTGAACGAAACTTCCTGATGAGTTATTCTTATATAACATAAAATGCACAATGTATCACATGTGTTTATCAGAAAAAAATCATCATGGGAGATGAAGATTTCACATCTGAAATATCAACCGAGTGTATTCTCTTTAAATGTTGTCTCAAATTTGTAGTGCTTCCAGATTTAGGGTAACTAACGTCAACACAACACGTTTTGCAAGTTGCCTTTAAATCAGAACCTTCGCGAAACCCGAAATGTTCCCATACTTTTGATTTTAATTTTGACGGTGCGTCTTTCAGTGTGGTTGAAGAAGCCATTTTACCGGCTGATGTAGTGCTCAGCATGTTATTAATTCATTCATTGGATGCCATATTTGCTATTGACCAATCACAAGACGTATTACAAATGACAAGAAAGTTTAGACGACGGATTTGGAAAGTAAGGTTTAAAATGCGGATCAATCGGGATTGCAGTGAATCGAATCGAAATCGGCCGTATTGGTATCGAAATCGAACCGGCGGCGTTGAACCGGTTTTTCGATGCATCGAACCGAATCGTTACAGCTCTACTTGTCATCCACAAATGCATACAACATTTTTGTATTGCAATTAAAACATCGACCGACAGCCAGCCTGATGTACATATGGATTCAGTTACATCCCTTTATCCTCTTAAAAAGGTGTATACAAAAAAGCATTTTAATTATTTATAGTGCATTGTTTCTAAATTAATAAGTATTTAATAAAATTGGAAATAAATATTTCATTTTCATATCATTTATGTACAAGAAACAAATAAAAAAAAATATATAATGTAATTTGGCAATGTTTAAAAAATCTTTGCTTAGCAAAAGTTGTATCGAACCACCGACTGTTCTGAAAGACTTATTTTTGAGAACCGATCCGCTACCATTTGCGTCACGGCATTTTCAAAAAACATTGGCATATGTATATGTATTGCTTTATTGCTACACCTAAACATAGATTTGTAATAGTAATGAAAACAAAAATGTTCGAATGTAACATCTTACAAACTTTTTAAAATATGTTCAATATTTAGAAAACATAACGCTAGTCTAAAAGTTGTATACTTAGCATTTGAGACTTACCTTACTGAGTATGCGTCTGAGACGTGCCATTTTATGTTTCGTTTCGTGAATTAAGTTTTGTTACCCTGAGTCTGAGTCAGAAACTTGAGCTGAGTCTACAATTTGAGACTAAAGTAAATTGGTGAATACGGCCCCAGGTGTAGTTCCATTAAAATTCAGAAATCAAATCAGGATTTGTCAACAGATGTTTTATTTGGAATTTAAGTAAGAATTAGTTGTTACGAGTGCGTGGTTAGATATATATTCATTTTATGAAACATTTGGCATAAACTCCCTCTTTTTTATTGAAGTACACATAATCATACTTTCCCTAAAGCTGTTAAGTTAGTGATGTAAATATAACTCTCATGAATAAGTGTTTTTTTAATAGTTTTAAGTATCAAGGAAACACATTACATGTACCATTGTGTGAGGTACAAACCAGTGTGTAACTAAATTCCTTATCATTGCAATGCCTGGTTAAAGTACAATATAAAGCAAGACAGGTTATTGTTATATAGACTAGGGTTCAACGTTAGACTAGCGTGATAAAAAATGCGAGTTAACTTTGAGAAATAAGATAAATTTTGTCAAATTCACACAATGTTTGGGAGTTGATTTTTTTCTCATTTATTGTTCCACTCTTATGATGTCATCAATTACACAAAGTAGAATTGTACAAAAATGAGTGGTTTTACGTTTTCATAATGTACCAACGCTCTTAATCACACGCATGAACACATACTCAAACACATAAATAAACATGCACGCATATACAGACAATAAAATAATAACATATGAAAGTAAATAGCACAATATAAAAACATAAGAACATAGAAGTATAATTTAACATTTCTTCCTTTCTCTCATATGTTCATATGTTCATAAACACACACAATTACACACGCATACACATCACGTACATTCTCACACACACAAAATAGATTCAATTACATGTTTTACAGTTTGTATTATGGATAAATAAAACAACAATAGTTATTTCTTTCATCCTGTCTTTCTGTACTTTACAATTACAAATACAGTTGATAAAGAACACACGAAAAGGCGAACAAATACGACAACGATATTTAAGAAATTGTATGGGCATTCTTATATGAAAACTGTATGTGAATATTAAGTATCACTTGAAAAATATTGATTGATGTGGATCCAGATTTGGTGTGTAAGAATTAATTGTTACGATTAATTAATTCGTATTTGTGTTTCAAATTTGTTTTTAAAAAGGGCAATTTCTTCTTCTATCTGTATCCTTAACTTCAAATAATTTAAGAATATGTTAAAATTTGGAATACATTTCTTTATTTTCATATTAAATATGAATACTTTCATAAAAATGATAATACAATCGAAAACTTCAATGTATAATTTAATTTCTGTATTTCCAAGAAAAGCAGATGTTTTATTTATTACAATGTCAATTTTCACTCGTTTAAGGAACGTTTGCAGTTCTTTCCATAGAATTTGGCTATATGAACATTCCCAAAACAAATGATCGGTTGTTTAAACGCTTTCTTGACAATAATCACAAAGACTGCTATTTGTTAGTTTTTATTTCTTAAGAAACTTATTTGTTGGAATGATTATGGATAAGAATTTGAATTGAAAGTTACGTAAATAAGTATCAATTGTTGACTTAAATGGAAGTGTATATATGTGTTCTCCAGTTGAAGTTTTCTTTTAAATTAAGGCATGAGTTCCATTTTCTTTCTATACTGTCATCGAGTTTACTTCGTGATTGTAACTGTATATTGTACAGAGTTTTGTTTACCTGTTTAGAGTTTTCTATTATAGCAGCAAAAGTTTTCTCTGGTATAGTAAATGCATTGATTCCTTACGTATACAATATTGATTTATATTCATTTGGTATAGCAGAAATTAGTGAGTAGAAGTTTAAAATTTCATGAGAGTCAATGTTGTATAAATATTTTAACTCATCAAATTTATAATAAGTATCTTTTGGATAGTCGTACAACTGACCGATAGTTTTTATACCATTGTTATACCAGTTGGTCAAAAAGAAAGAATTTTTATTTACCTTTATGTATGTATTATTCCATATCACACTTTTACATATGAGAGAACTTTTTGAAAACATGATATCGGTTCTTATTATTTTGCCATGATGTAAGTACATCTTTTAATAACAAATTATTTTACTTACATTTTGTATTATAGAATCATCTAGATTACTTTCAAATATAAGACAGTTACCGAATATGTTTAGTTTTTATCCAATAGAGTTTTCCATTTACCTTTATTATTTTTATCCAGATATCGTTTACCCAGCTCGCTTTAATGGCATTTAAAAAACAATCAATATCCGAAAGTTTAATGCTGCCACCATGTTCATAATTTTGTGTTAGACGTTTTCTTTTTTTCTAACTTATTGTCACATATAAATGCAAATATTGCTGTTTCTAATCCTTCTTTTACTTTTTTTAGATGGATTAGGTAGAACAGAAAAAAGGGTAAATTAATTTTGGTAGCGAAAATGTTTTTATTACTGTGACCTTCCCCATAAGAGTGAGTTAACTATGTTGCCATTGTTTTAAACAGCATTCAAATTCTTTAATTGTTGGCCTTACATTGTTGTCTATGTTTAATCTATGTTGATTATAAACGTTTATACCTAACGTTTTGCCCTAACAGATGTCCAAATAAATGTGTTTTCTGTGCTGAATTTGATGTTGAAGTTTTTAAGTGATCCGATTCTTATGACTGTATTTTTTGATGCGTTGAGGTTTAGTCATGATATTTTTCTGAAATTCTTAAGAGTTTGAACTAATGTTTCAACTTAATTAGGCGAACCATCATGAAAACAAAGTTTTATCATCTGCAAAGAAGGTCTGTTTTATTGCGGCCCCATGCATCTTTATCCCTTTAATAGTATTGTTTTTATTTATGTAAGTCGACGCTAATTCTAAACATATAATAAAGAGCGACGAAGACAGAGGACAACCTTGGCGAACTCCTCATTCTATTTTGAAATTCCTAGAAAGATGCCCATTGTTAATTATGACACTATTTATATTATTATAAAATACCTTAATCCACTGAATTATGTGTTGCCCGAAATTTAGGTGATTAAGACATTTTATTATAAAGAGATGGTTCAAACTATCGAATGCTTTCTTAAAGTCTGCACAAATAGAATTCCAGTCTTATTATGATTCTGTTTATATTCAATAACATCGAAACTTTACCTATCGTTTTTCACCAATATATCTGTTGTTCATCAAACCTGTTTGATCATAACTTATTATAAGTGGCAGAACCGTTTTTATAGCAATTGCTTTAGTTGCCATTTCGTAATATATATTCAACAAACGTATTGGTCGCCAATTTGAAATAGAATCATGGTTTTGTATCTGATTTAGGAATAAGAGTTATAATACCTTGTTTTGTAAGGCAGTAAGTGCACCATTTTTAAAAGAGTAATTTATTGATTTAATATAGTATTCTTTCAAGGTAAACCGAAATATTTTATAGAATTCAACGGTCAGTCCGTCAGAGCCTGGACTTTCATTGTTAGCCATTTTTAATAATGCACACCTACACTATTACTCAGTAAATTTTCCTTCCTATTGAGATCTATGTTCTTCACTGAGTTTAGTTATTGGCACCTGAAAGAAATCAGAATTGTCGTCTCGGTCATTTTTTTATAAAGTGTTTCATAATATGCTGCTTCTGCTTCTAGTATTTCATCTTTTTATTTTAATATTTTTTCATTAACAATTTATTTATGAATCGTTTTTTTTGTCAACTTTTCTTTTTTCAAAGTTGGCAAAATATTTAGAATGGTTTTCATTTTCTTCTATTTTTATAGCTTCGATCTTAAAATATATATCCTTTAACTTTTTTTTCATAAAGTTGTTCTAATTCTTCTTTTTTAGTTGTGATTTTGTGTATTATTTTATGAGTCAAGTCAGAATAATTATTTTTCATTAAATCCTTTTCTAAATGTTTGCTTTCTGAAAATAATATTTCTTCGTCCTTTTTTGTTGTTTTATTTGTTTGATGAACAGTAGCTTTTTGTTTCATTGCGAATATTACTTTTTATAAGCTCCCATATTGTATTTGAGTTGCAATTTATATTTAAGGATGATATATCATGTATGCATTTTTTTATTATGTCTTGATATTCAGTGTCTAAAAGGATTGAAAAAGGACAGAACCTGTTCCTAATTATAAGTTGTCTACATTTAATTGTACTAGAAATGATCTGTTTTATACGGAGGTTTAATATAACATATGTTTAATATTACATTTTGATATTATGTTACATGGGTTTTTAAATATCAAGAAAATGTCTACAAAAAATGCGTGATTTACAATTAGAATGCCAAGTGAACTGTCTTTTTCTGGATGCTTTATTCTCCAGATGTCACATAGATCATAAGTGTCAATCAAATCGTTTAAATATTTCCTGCATTGTAAATGCGTTCTTAAATTGTAATTCTTTTTGTCCAGTTATGTATCTAAGACAGTATTGAAGTCCCCCGCCTATGATACATTTTTTTTGCTTTAATATTTGGTGTGTAAAATCGTCTAATATTCCTCTACTATTCCTCTACTAAATGTGTTCAAATTATGCCCATGGGGTCAAAACTTGCATACTCCTAAAGGTTGCTTGATTAATATAGTCTAATATATTACAATTATTTTTCTAAACAAGAAGAAAAGATGTATCATTTGACATATAGTATAGAAATAAATCCGAATTAAAAAAAGTAGTTCGAAGTGTATACATTTTGAGAACATTACATTCTTTACTATCGTTAATTACAAGTTCATGTCTCTTTATCATCCCAAATCTTGCTAGACATCAACATTCTATTTTTGTGAATTGCGAACATGAAACTCCTAGTAAAAATTGTCAAAATTCCCAGAATGTTGTGTCAATTGGTTTTAAGGCTAGATAGATGGCGAACGTGATTAACTTCGGAAACGCATTTTTTAAATAGTCAAGAGGATATTGTCTTAATGTATACTTATCATGTTTGATCTACAATTAGACTTCGAGTGATAAGTAACACAGTCCTTCTGCTAATTACCTCTCGACTGTTGTCTTATTCACTCTAAGTGCTTTAGTACTTTTTTCAATTATTATACACTATAACATTTTAGTCATACAAGAAGTGTTTTAGTTTGAAAACGGAAAATGGTGTCCAACCTGATCTGCTCGTACCTGATTTTTTGTTGTAATCAATTATTAGCTCCTCTACTGTGCACGTTCTTTAATATTCTTCAACAAATATTATCCAGATACGTGGTCAGTAAGTTCATTATATGCATATATATATATTCCTCAAAATTATAGGAAACTGGTTCCATACTCATTTTGTCGTTTTTGCGCTTTTGTTAATCGTTCGATGTTTGAATAGCCAACGGCTTTTTTTTACAAGCTATAGTTAACGACAGAGCTGTCCTTATTATTCTTTTCATCAGCATTTTTTTGGTTAATACAAATACTAGTTTATAGTGCACATTAGGAATTGTCCTTCTTCTCACTTGAATCAAACAATAACTAAACTAAATATAGACAACGTCCAGAAAGTATTATTTTGATCAAAATGGTTTATCACTGCAACCCATATCTAAAACCCAGGGTCATGTTCAATGCCGAATATTACGTCAGAGCCTTGTTGAGACTTAATTTCGATCCTAGGGTAACACCGCATTAACACCAAAGTGTCAAGAGCATTGTTGGTATGTCTATCTAATTCGTTCGTTCAATTTGCTAGTGGATGATTGTATATAGAAGGATGTTCTTGGAATGGCTTAAACTGAATAGGACGCACTTCTATTATTTGTATTTAAAATATTGCTCGAAATCACTTTAAATGAACAACGCGCGCCTGTGTAATACTTATTAGAACGGTATAAGTTGGTGTTTCAAGTAGATTTAAGTTATGTCTAAACAAGAATGGCTTGTTTTGCTTACAGTTGGATTTTTATTGAAAGTGAGCACAGCAACAGGTAACTTTATGATCATATGACACCTCCTTCTCCTCCTCGCAATAATTATTTTTATTATTTTAGTTAAAATAAATGCAAATCTGGTTGTTGTGGTTGTTGAACTACTAATTAGTAAAAATACTACGTATCCGACTAATACTATTAAGAATAATATTAATAATAGAGGTATTAGTTTTATTATTTGTATATGTATTCGTAGTAGAATTTATAGTTGTATTCGTAGTATTCGTAGTAGTACCCGCAGTAGTCATATTAGTAGAAGTAGGTGAGAGAAGTAGTAGTAGTAGTAGGTTTAACAGTAGTAGTAGTAGTAGTAGTAATAGTAGTAGTAGTAGTAGAAGTAGTAGTATAGGAAGTTGTAGTAGTAGTAGTAGTAGTAGTAGTAGTAGTAGTAGAAGAAGTAGAAGTAGGAGTAAGTAGTAGTAGTAGTAGGAGTAGTAGTAGTAGTAGTAGTAGTATTAGTAGTAGTAGTAGTCGTATTAGTAGTAGTAGTCGTATTAGTAGTGGTAGTAGTAGTAGTAGTAGTAGTAGTAGTAGTAGTAGTAGTAGTAGTAGTAGTAGTAGTAGTAGTAGTAGTAGTAGTAGCAGTAGTAGAGTAAGTAGTAGTAGCAGTAGCAGTAGCAGCAGCAGCAGCAGCAGCAGTAGCAGTATCAGTAGTAGTAGTAGTAGTAGCAGTAGTAGTGTGTAGTAGTATTAATAGTAGTAGTAGTAGTAGTGTAGTAGTAGTAGTAGTAGTAGTAGTAGTAGTAGTAGTAGTAGTAGTAGTAGTAGTAGTAGTAGTAGTAGTAGTAGTAGTAGTAGTAGTAGAAGTATTAGTAGTAGTAGTAGTAAAGTAGTAGAAGTAGTAGTAGTAGTAGTAGTAGTTGTTGTAGTAGAAGTAGTAATAGTAGTAGCAGAAGCAGCAGCAGCAGTACAGTGAGCAGTCAGCAGTGTAGTAGTAGTAGTAGTAGTAGTAGTAGTAGTAGTAGTAGTAGTAAGAGGAGAAGTAGTAGTAGTAGTAGTAGTAGTAATAGTAGTAGTAGTAGTAGTAGTAGTAGTTAGTAGAAGTAGTAGTAGTAGT